>NC_074684.1:5087819-5387819 GCF_029448725.1 Salvelinus fontinalis | reverse complement strand
TGAGCTTGTTTTGGCTGATTTCATGGGGCTACAGGTGACAATATGTTTCCCTTCAATTTGGGACTTATTTAATTGTACTGATCAAAAACATATTGCATATTATCACAAAGTACAAGGGTAGTGAATTGTTGTTAGCTTCAGTTGTAAGCTAGCAAGGAAAGTAAGCCTACAAAGCTGGAAGCTACTGGTGTCTTCGTCCATTGTTAGGTGTTCTAGCCTATAGTATGAGCAGTAATAGTTTCAACATGCCGTGTTCCATTATTCAAGTGTGTCAACTTCAGTGGAGCATGAATGGGGAGCTAACATGATGTAGCCAGGACAGTCTAGAGCAGGGATGGGTAACTTTGATGGGGGTGGGGGCCACAAGAAATCTGAACTGATCATGAGGGGCCTCAGTTGCTCGTAGGTCTGCATACCCAGTTAAGAGTTAATTTTGTGCAATTCTACAAATGTTTGCATGGGACGTAAAGCAAACCTTTGCAGGTTTAAAACAAGTTTATATTTAGCCATTGGTGGAGAAAAATGTACTGTTTTACAGTTAATTTCCTGCAATTCTACACATTTTTCAATAGGGAGGGGAGAACTGTTTTCAGTTTTTAATATGATATCTGAGTTGGACTGACTAACAAAATTAAATGGGGGCCCCCGGCGGGTAATACGACCATGATTACTACAAGTTTAGATAGCTGGACGCAAGACTAATTTTCGCAAGACTAATTTACCAATCTAAAAAATGTTAGCTGACATGGGCTAATTGAGTGACCATCAGTGACTGACAAAAACTGCTGATCAACAACCAAATTTCAATATTGAACCTTGTGTATTGTACTATTCTAACACGCAACAGTAAATTGAGACCGACAGTTCCTAATTTATGTATTTTTAATCCGAGGGCCTTCAAAAGGGGGGCACACCCATCCCTGGTCTATAGCTAGCTCTAGCAATGAGTAAGTAGAGCAGGCAATAGGCATGCACGGTGAGCTCGTGCTATAAAGAGGACACCAGCGACGTTGATAGACTTGATCCTCTCAATCTTTATACAACGTGAGACACATGACAGAAGTACCGAAAGTAACAAAGATTCTAGTACTGAACCGTTTTTCATGTTCTAATATTGAAAAAGTACACAAGTTCCAGTATACCGTGAAACACTAATCATCTTTGAACATATTGGCCGTCTAGATAAGATAAAGTGCCTCTTAGATCGACTTGAATAAAATAGAGAACATTAATCTTCCCTGGCCTGTATTGGGGGCGGCAGGTAGCCTAGTGGTTAGAGCGTTGGGACAGTAACCGAAAAGTTGCTGGATCGAATCCCCGAGCTGACAAGGTAAAAATCTGAGCGGACAAAAAATATATATATATATTGATGACAGGAGTGAATTGTGGTTTGACTGTCATTCTACCTGTTGCCATAAGGTGGCATTAAAACACGGGGTAAAGGCTTGCTGCGTGTTCTGTAGTCAGACTCACATGGTGAAGTGTAGGAAGGGTGTGTGTGCCGTAGAGGGATGTGTGTGTGTCTTTGGGGATCCCGGCTGGAGGTTGTAGATGGAGGGAGCTGCTCCATCCGTCTCCTCTTCACTGACCTCCTCTAGCAGGTGATTGTCAACGTCTAGCTCGGAGGAAGGAAGGACAGGAGGAAATACTGTCAGTCAGACAAAGTGTGTGTGAAATAAAATGATGTTGAGACATACAAAAATATGGAGGTAATAGATCAAAATGCATATAGGCCTAGGCATGGCCTAATTAACAGGCCTTTCCAGCAAGAATAAAGGCTAGAGAAAGCTCTAGTGTTAGAGGAGACATCGTGGTTTATTAGGGAGATAGCACACCTTCCTCCCTAAATGTCTCAACAGGGTTCTAGAGTAACTTTTTCCACTGGTGCTACCAACTTTTTCAGTTGACGGCACCAATGTTTTGCCACTAAACACCAATAATGACCTGACCTTTGTCCCATAATATACCTGCATTCCATACAGAACCAGGCTAATAATGACTAAACATCTTAAATTAGCATGCCCTTGCAGTGCTTGACATTCAGGAAAATTTGCCAGTGGCACACCAGGCCAGTGCCAACTGAAAGATACTGGCCCGAATGAAAAGATTACTGGCCCGGGAAAGCAGATGATGCACACATAATTTAAATGTAATTTAGCGGGCTGAGCAAGATGGATATAGCCCAGGGGTCCCGAATTACATTCATCTGTGGGACGATTTTTCCTTGAGCAAATGGTCGGGGGGGAACATAGTTTGAAATCATTTGTAAACTGCAACTTGACGGCAAGAATCCCAAACAGATATAGTATTTGACGAAAACCAAATAATTTCAACACTTGATTAGCCTACATTGAGATGTGATCACATATGCCTCTATTTATGCATGGGAATCCTTGGGAACAGATTTCCAAAATTAAATCACACAGAGCTGATTTCCTGGTGATTTTGCAGTCATACATCCAACAATGAAAACGATTTAAAAAATAAATAATAACAATGAGAGAGGACAGACAAAGAGAGAGAGACACAGAGAGAAACACAGAGAGACACACAGAGATGGATACAATGGGTGTTGGGCCAGTATACTTATTAATTTAGCTCTGAAAATAAAAATCGCGCACGGGATGCCTATTGGGGAACCCTGCTATAGCCGATAATGACCAACGTAAGTAAGTAATTACATTTTAACTTGACAATATCATATTTCCATTAATTGTTTGGAGGGAAAAAATTACAAAATACAACCTTGCCGCAATCTCAAAAAGGTTGTTATTGTTAGCGATTACAAACAGTAAGTTTGACAGTTGTAGGGCCCTATAAAATCTGTTCGATCTTCTGGTAAATTACGTGTTCCCCGTTCAGTTTCTCCAGGTTCCCCTATTTTTTCAGGTTTTCACTCAAAAAAAATAAAAAAATAAAAAACTTTTCTTATAGAAAAACTACACAAATGGGATGTTCTAAGTCCACAACAATGCTTCAACCAAATCAGGAGCCCACTTTTGAGGTCTGGAAAGAATAAATAAAAAGATGGAGGGTGCAGTTGCCCTTTAATTCAACAACACACCTAGCAAGAGGCCGTTGTGTTTGGCTAGCGGTGTTTTTTTACTGTACAATGTAGGCTACATGTGATGGCAGAGTTTGCTAAACAAATGCCCCGCGATGATACAAATCATGATATTCTGCCAGGTAGGCCTACTTCGCAGTCAACATTTAACTGGGAAGGTTTTTGTAAAAGGCTTCAGAAAGTGTTCATTCAAACAGTGCCTGATGAAAGTTTCTACCAATACTTCGAACGAACTTTTCGAAAACCTGCTTTGCCTACCCATTGTTGTTTGAATAAATCCTAGGGAAAAAAGAGCTAATTGTGACCCTAGCTACCAGGAAAGAGAGGGAGAGAGAGAGAGAGGCAAAAGAAGAAAGATAAACACATTACCTCCTCTACTCTCCATGTGCTGTGTTTCTGCGTGGGGGAAGACTCGGAGCAGGACCTCCAGCACCGTGGCCAGTGTGTTTGCTAGTAGGGGGCGTATGTTGGGGGCCAGGGCTCGGCCTGGAGGAGCCTGGGCTCTCTGGGAAGCTGGGACGATGGTCCGCAGAGCATGGCTGAAGTCCCCAGGCCCCAGCACGATGGTACTGTTGGACACAGATAAGATTGATCAATACTTGATCCAAAAGGGAAATTTAGTGTCCACATATTAAACACATTTAACGGCTAACTCTAACCGCCACTTAAATCAAATTTTCACTTAGTCATGCTTTGATGTCAATGGGAGAGACTGCATGAATTGTAACTTAAATGGAAGATAGGATTCACCCCATACAGACAAGACAATTGATTCCAGTCTATTACTATGTTTTTGTTATTCTTTCAGTTTGCTTCTCCTCTGCATGGTTACCTGACATCCAGCTGCAGCTTAACACTGCTGCCGTAGATCTGGGGGTAGCAACGCCGCAGTGCCACCAGGGTCGCCTCTGTGCAAAGTGCTTTGATGTCTGCGCCACAGTAACCTGGAACAGGGGAGTGGAGGGGTTAAATGAATAAACCGAAGTAGACTAAGCATAAAATGTTGTAGTTGTAAACGTTAATAAAATGTGAGTTTGTCTCCTACCGACACATTTCTCCGCCAGCTCATTTACAAACTGTTCAGCCAGTCTAGGATTCCAGTCCCGCGTGTGGATCTCAAGGATTTGTCTTCGGGCCTAGAGAATAATACAAAGAAAGAGAGAGACAGACAACACCGACAGACAAAGAGCGAGAGAAATATAGGGATGGAGAGAAAAAGAAAAATATGTCTATAAAAAAAAAACTGTCACTATCGACCCTGCTCACACCACAGTGGGTTTCTGATCAGCAAGGTCTCTCTCTGCTGAGGTCTGCCGGCTGAGTGTCTCTGTATTTGTGTGTCTCTCTGCTGACAGAAGCAAACAGACTGGGCTTTGATTATTCAGAATCTCACTGTGAGGGCAAACGACAGGAGTCAACCAATTAGACAGCTCAACGGGTAGAGGGGATTGCTATGCACCGCTAGGCTGGGACTCGCACACAGTCAGTCACTCACAAACACACACCACTGCGGTTGGACTACACAAGTAGCTGGGCTGAGACTGACAAACACACACACACACACACACACAACTGGGCTTTGACTGACACATGCAGACAAACCACTAGGCTGGGACTAATGTGTGTTGTACACGCTCGCACAGGAGCGGCTGGAACACACACTGAAAGGATAAAACTACAAAAACATATACTGAACAAAAATATAAACAACATGTAAAGTGTTGGTCCCATGTTTCATGAGCCAAGATTTTTAAAAATCCCAGAAATGTTTCATACGCAAAAAGCTTATTTCTGTCCAATTATGTGCACAAATTTGTTTACATCCTTGTTAGTGAGCATTTCTTATTTGCCAAGAAAATCCATCCACCTGACAGGTGTGCCATATCAAGAAGCTGATTAAACAGCAGGATCATTACACAGGTGCACCTTGTGCTGGGGGAAATAAAAGGCCACTAAAATGTGCAGTTTTAACACACAACACAATGCCACAGATGTCTCAAGTTTTGAGAGGGCGTGCAATTAGCATGCTGACTGCAGGAATGTTCCCCAGAGCTGTTGGCAGAGAATTACATGTTAATTTCTCTACCATAAGCCGCCGCCGTCATTTTAGAGAATTTGGCAGTATATCCAACTGGCCTCACAACCAGACCACGTTTAACCACGACTAGAGGTCGACCGATTATGATTTTTCAACGCCGATACCGATTATTGGAGGACCATAAAAGCCGATACCGATTAAAATCGGCCACTTTTTTTTTTTTTTTGTAATAATGACAATTACAACAATACTGAATGAACACTTATTTTAACTTAATATAATACATCAATAAAATCAATTTAGCCTCAAATAAATAATGAAACATGTTCAATTAGGTTTAAATAATGCAAAAACAAAGAAGAAAGTAAGTGCAATATGTGCCATGTAAGAAAGCTAACGTTTAAGTTCCTTGCTCAAAACATGAGAACATATGAAAGCTGGTGGTTCCTTTTAAAATGAGTCTTCAATATTCCCAGGTAAGAAGTTTTAGGTTGTAGTTGGTATAGGAATTATAGGACTATTTCTCTCTATAACATTTGCATTTCATATACCTTTGACTATTGGATGTTCTTATAGGCACTTTAGTATTGCCAGTGTAACAGTGTAGCTTCCGACCCTCTCCTCACTCCTACCTGGCCTCGAACCAGGAACACATCGACAACAGCCACCCTCAAAGCAGCGTTACCCATGCAGAGCAAGGAGAACAACCACTCCAAGTCTCAGAGCGAGTGACGTTTGAAACTCTATTAGCGCAAACCCCGCTAACTAGCTAGCCATTTCACATCGGTTACACCAGCCTAATCTTGGGAGTTGATAGGCTTGAAGTCATAAACAGCGCAATGCTTGAAGCACAACGAAGAGCTGCTGGCAAAACACACTAAAGTGCTGTTTGAATGAATGCTTACAGGCCTGCTGCTGTCTACCACCGCTGTCAGACTGCTCTATCAAATCATAGACTTAGTTATAACATAACACACAGAAATACGAGCCTTGGGTCATTAATATGGTCGAATCCGGAAACAATCATAATCTCGAAAACAAGACGTTTACTCTTTCAGTGAAATACAAAACCGTTCCATATTTGATCTAACGGGTGGCATCCATAAGTCTAAATATTCCTGTTACATTTCACAACCTTCAATGTTATGTCATAATTATGTAAAGTTCTGGCAAATTAGGCAGCCCAAATTGTTGCATATACACTGACTCTGCGTGCAAGAGAAGTGACACAATTTCACCTGGTTAATATTGCCTGCTAACCTGGATTTCTTTTAGCTAAATATGCAGGTTTAAAAATATATACTTCTGTGTATTGATTTTAAGAAATTGATGTTTATGGTTAGGTACACATTGGAGAAACGATACACACCGCATAAATTATATGCAACGCAGGACACGCTAGATAAACTAGTAATATCGTCAACCATGTGTAGTTAACTAGTGATTATGATTGATTGATTGTTTTTTATAAGATAAGTTTAATGCTAGCTAGCAACTTACCTTGGCTTACTGCATTCGTGTAACAGGCAAGCTCCTCGTGGAGTGCAATGTAATCAGGTGGTTAGAGCGTTGGACTAGTTAACTGTAAGGTTGCAAGATTGAATCCCCCGAGCTGACAAGGTAAAAATCTGTCGCTTTGCCCCTGAACAAGGTAGTTAACCCACCGTTCCTAAGCCGTCATTGAAAATAAGAATGTGTTCTTAACTGACTTGCCTAGCTAAATAACAATTAAATAAAGGTGTAAAAATAATAATAATAATAATAATACCGATTTCCGATTGTTACGAAAACTTGAAATCGGCCCTAATTAAAATCGGCCCTAATTAAAATCGGCCTTTCCGATTAATCGGTCGACCTCAAACGATGACAGCCCAGGACCCCCACATCTGGCTTCTTCACCTGCAGGACTGTCTGAGGAGTATTTCTGTCTGTAATAAAGCCCTTTTGTAGAGAAACTCATTCTGATTGCCTGGACCTGGCTCCCCAGTGGGTGGGCCTACGGCTGCGCCCCTGGCCCACCCATGGCTGCGCCACTGCCCAGTCATGTGAAATCCATAAATGATGGCTTACCAAATGTATTTAAATTTACTGATTTTCTTCCATGAACTGTAACTCAGTAAAATCGTTGAAATTGTTGAGTTGCGTTTATATTTTTGTTCAGTATACTATGACAGCCAGACTTAAATTATTAAGATTACAGTATAAAACAAGTACCAACAATGTATTTCATAGTGTATTCATCATGCCATAATCCTATACATAATTGCAACTTCCTCACCTTCTTGTCAGGCAGGTTGAAGAGGAACTCCCTGTCAAAGCGTCCAGGCCTCCGTAGAGCAGGGTCTATGGAGTCCAGCCTATTGGTAGCACCGATCACCACGATTTCCCCTCGGCTGTCCAGGCCATCCATCAACGCCAGCAGAGTGGACACTATGGAGCTAAAGAAGGGAGGGAGAGAGGGATAGGGAGAGAGTATGGTCAAACCATTACTAAAAACTGATCACTCACATTCATTATTGATTGTCAGAGACCATCATCAAATGGAGATGTCTAACAGATACTCCAAGTTCATATAGTACCTATGTATCTGGTCCTGTCTGCTGGAGCGCACTGGGGCCAGCCCGTCTATTTCATCAAAGAAGATTATAGAGGGCCTCATCAGGTACGCCTGGAAGAGAGCAGAACACACGACATAAGTCTGGGCTAGAGGAGCATAAGCTAGCCTGAACACAGAGTATTCTGGATGGCAACTGGACCAAGTAAGCACAATATAAACAGATAGGGAATTATTTATTAAATACCTTACCTGACACTGTCCAACTGATAAGCCTTGGCTCGTGCCTAGGGCTGTGGCGGTCATAACATTTTGTCAGGCGGTTATTGTCATGCAAAAGACTGCTGGTCTCACAGTAATTGACTGTTAACAAAAACATTTAGCGTATCCAGGCCTCTACGCATGCGCGCCTTTGGAACATCTGCAATTTAAAAAGCCTAATAAATCTATTTAATGTGTACCATCACAATTAATGCATTTTTTATTTTAGGCAGTTCTAAAGAAACATGATATGAAGAAAAAGTTTTTTGGAAGAACAGAATACGAGTTGGCCTACTGTATGATATCTGGCAATGCGCCATGCCTTAGGCTTGTTCATTTAGCAGACAAGATAGGCTCATAAGTCCCGTGCCATTATTTTATATTACATGATGTTATAGTAAGAAGAATATAATTGAACTTAGCTGAATAAAATAGAAAGTATATTTTTTCCATTCCTGGAGTGAGTGCGCATATGAAGTGGCGATGTTGAGCGTAAAAGTTATAATTTGAAAAAGGTCCAATACGTTAGATTTACATATAAAAATGTATTCCAAATAACAGAAATAGCTTAAGTAGGTATTCAGACCCTTTGCTATGAGACTCAAAATTGAGCTCAGGTGCATCCTGTTTTGATTGATCATCCTTGATGTTTCTACAACTTGATTGGAGTCCACCTGTGGTGAAATTAAATTGATTGGACATGATTTGGAAAGGCACAGTGCATGTCAGAGTAAGAACCAAGCCATGAGGTCAAAGGAATTGTCCATAAAGTTCCGAGACAGGATTGTGTCGAGGCACAGATCTGGGGAAGAGTACCAACAAATGTCTGCAGCATTGAAGGTCCCCAAGAACACAATGTCTTCCATCATTCTTAAACGGAAGAAGTTTAGAACCACCAAGACTCTTCCTAAAGCTGGCCGCTCGGCCAAACTGAACAATCGGGGGAAAAGGGCCTTGTTCAGAGAGGTGATCAAGAACCCGATGGTCTCTGACAGAGCTCCAGAGTTCAACTGTGGAGATGGTAGAACCTTCCAGAAGGTCAACTATCTCTGCAGCACTCTACCAATCAAAGTAGTAGTGGCTTCGGGGCAAGTCTCTGAAATGGCCCAGCCAGAGCCCGAACTTGAACCCAATCGAACATCTCTGGAGACCTGAAAATAGCTGTCCAGCGACACTCCCCATCCAACCTGACAGAGGTTGAGAGGATCTGCAGAGAAGAATGGGAGAAACTCCCCTAATACAGGTGTGACAAGCTTGTAGCATCATACCCTAGAAGACTCAAGGCTGTAATCACTGCCAAAGATGATTCAACAAAGTACTGAGTAAAGGGTCTGAATAATTATTTTTTTGCTAAAAATACAAACAGTTTTTGCTTTTCCATTATCGGGTATTGTGTGTACCGTAGATTGATCAGGGGGAAAAATCGATTTAATACATTTTCGAAAAATGTGGAAAAGGGGTCTGAATACTTTCCGAATGCACTGTATAAGGGCCCAATCCTTTTCATCTAGTTATCTTTTTTGGGGGGTGGTGGCTTGGGCTCATATATAGGCCTATGCATAAGCTCTAATATGCGTATGAACATATTGAATTAATCATCACCCTAGAAAGCGCTGTCCATTTCAGTGTGTTAGGCTTTGAAACAACATCCACAACGACCATGTTTTCCACTCAATTTCAACCTGTTGAACATTTCTTCAAATTGATCAATGAGGTGAGTTTTAAAAGCACGATCCTGTTTTGATGAGAAGTGTTTGATGTGATATTCGATTGCATTTACATTGACGTCAGAGTGGTTAGAAGGACACTAGAGCCCTGAGTACCAGGCCATTAACGGCCTAATGGTACCTGCTTCTATAAACCAATGAGGAGATGGGAGAGGCAGGACTTGCACCACGATTTGCATCACAAATAGAACTGTCTTCTATTTTAGCCTTTGACAACTCAGACGCACGCACGCGAGCAGAATGGGTGCAATAATTGAATAATATATATTTCAAAATGTATTTTGCAACGCTTGCGCACGCGACACGAGCGGTGTAGTCAGCCTGTTAGACAGGTCTAAAGAAACATGATGTGAAGAAAACATAGCCAATTTCAGAAGAACAAATCAAATCACATTTTTATTGGTCACATACACATATTTAGCAGATGTTATTGCAGGTGTGACAAAATGCTAGTGTTCAAGGATAGCATACTCTGACTTGTCCTTATGTTAGGCCCTGATATGGCTATGCCATATGGCTGTGGGCTACACTAGTTCATTTAGCAGACAAGATTTGCTTAGAATTCCGTGGCATTATTTAGTGTTATTTTATAGTATGAAGAATACAATTGAACATACCTGAATAATATTAAATATTTTCTCCAAGCGATTTCCAAGGAAGTGCGCACATGCGGCTATTCTGTGTTGAGCGGTAAATGCTTAATTTAGCAACTTCAGTTGTAATACAAACGTTGAGCTATATGTTTAGATTTTTTTATACATTCTAAGGCTGCATGATGCGACGAATGAGGATTTGAAAGAAGTTGCATTAAAGGCATGAGCTCTGATATGTTTCTTGTGCAGGCCAGTCTCTCATTCACAATTTGACGAGCACTTGATAAGATTCTCACCAGGCCTCGAATTTCCTGGCAGCATCCCCCTTGTGTGGCCATAATGCCCCCAAAAAAAATCCATGCCTTTTGTGGCCAAGAGAGGCCATTTTGCCCTTGGGCTGAATATAATAATTCCCTTCTCCCGGCTGCCGTGCTCCAAAAAAACTCACTCACAGGGCACTCTCAGCTAACTCAATTCTTATTAGCCAATGCGCGTCATGTGATCAGATCTTCTCACAGGCATCTCAGCTAAGGCTATAAGTGAAGAGAGACATCGGGGACGCAAATGCGCACGCACCTCATATAGAATTCCGAGGCGCATATTGAAGATATTAGAACTGTCCACATTTACTTTTCGTCAGCCAACAAGATGAACAGGAGAATCACTGGCCTGTTTTAATCTACTATCCCCCATAGTACAAAGGTTGACCAATTCTATTCTACTTGTCCTTCTGTGCAATAAATAAATATTCCAAACATAGTCTGGGACAGTTGTGGGATGCAATAGATCCCAAATGAATACTCGCCTCAAAAAAATTTAAAAGCCGATGCAACAGATCAGAACATTTAGCTTAAAATATTGATCAACTGGCTATTTCTTCACATTATAAGCGCAGCACTGCACATACGGCAATATCCTATAAGCACAAATGTTCCAAAATGCAATCAATTAGCGGGAAAACACTTTTTATAATAAAGATGCATTTTTATGGTGAAAATGATCTTCCCCAAACTTAACTCAGGCACCGCGTATGTATGCCAGTTAAGCTTTACAAACAGTGTAGAGCCTATTTGGTGACTTTAGTTGTGATATAAATCGTATCAAAACATATAGGCCTATGGGCAAGGCTACATGAGGTGAAAAAAAGTCACAAAACTGCACATGCTGGGCATCATCCACAAGTGATAATACATCATACACAAGTGATAGGCTAATGTCACACAGCAGGATATTCTTCATTTAATGTTGTCTTTACATATACTAAATAATTTTTACTTAACCTTTATTTAACTAGGCAAGTCAGCTAAGAACAAATTATTATTTACAATGACGGCCTACCACGGATGATGCTGGGCCAATTGTGCGCCGCCCTACGGGACTCCCAATAACGACCGGTTGTGATACAGCTCTTAAAATCATGTGTGTGAAATGAGTTTTGATTCAGAATGGACCATTATCATGCACCTGTCTCAGAACAGGAGGATGGGGGGGGGGGAAACATGTCAGCTACGGACTTAAATAGCGAATGGAGAACACTTTTCCCGTGGTTCATTTTCATGCCAGCCAGGTAGGCTATCGTCCTGTTGTAAAGCAAAGCAATGTGCTTAATATTAGGAAAGTTGATAAATAAATATAGCAGGCCTAGCCTATATAAAGCTGATGGGATCCTCCTATTTTTTTTATAGAGGCCATTAAAAAAACTCTACGCAGTTGCATAGCCTACAGAAATGCTGTGCAACATGAGCTCCTGGGCTCTCATGAAGTGTTTGATTTTATATTCTAAACCATTTGCATTGATGTCAGAGTGATTCGAGGGACAATAAAGTGCTGAGTACCAGGCAGTTAGCAAGTTTGCTAATAACCATCAGCAGCATCCGAGCTTGGAGAAGCCTAGTTACCGTGACTAAACGATCACGTGTTATTTGACAGCGTTTATGACTCATGACCGCCGGTGTTGCAGTAATACGGTCACCGTAACTGCCCTAGTCATGACTCATGACTGCGGGTGTGGCGGTAACACTGTCACCGCAAGCCCTACTCATGCTCACCTGGTCAAAAAGTAGGCGTAGCTGTCGTTCTGATTCGCCGACCCACTTGCTGAGGCAGTCGGCTCCCTTCCTCATGAAGAAAGACACCTTTTTGTCTCCTTGACTACACTCGTTGGCCAAAGCCCGTGCTACAAGGGTCTTCCCTGTACCTGGTGGGCCGTAGAATAGACACCCTCTGTGGGAGAGGAGCGAGTGAGAGGTAAATAAGTTTAAAGCAGAGACAATCTGTTTTTTATTGACCTTGGAAATACATTAAATAACACATTTCTAAATTGCAAACAAAAAAAGGATACATGCTTGATATGTCTGAACATGAATTAATCTGCGTTTCCAGGTGACTTTGGTCTTTACCTCGGGGGCTGTATCTTGAACCTTTCGAAGACTTCTGGATAGAGTAGAGGGAAGACCACCATCTCCTTCAGAGACTGGATGTGGTTGGACAGCCCTCCTACGCTGTCAAACTTCACTGAGATGTCCAGATTCATGGGGTCCACATCAGCGAGGCTAGCTCCCACCTTGGCCCTGTCCCTCAGCACCCCACTGGCCAGGTCCTCTGCTCGCAGGTTCAAAGGCAGACATCTTTACAAATAAATACAGGTGATAAAGATAAGAGTCAATGTGTGGTGAGCTTTCAGTTGCATAACGGCTGCCATGTATCACCGGGTTTGAAGTGAAGCTAATGTGCTATACAGGACAAGTGGTGAACGGAAAGTGATTATACCTAGTGAAAAGCCATTAATAAATTGTATCTAATATCAAATACTACTAGGTGAGAAAAAGGAGGAGAGGTATTCACCTGTTCCTGGCCCGGGTCATGCTTTTGCTTTTCCTCCTCTCAAATCTCTCCTCGTCAGACGACGACGTAGTGTCGCTACTGTGGATGGCATGCTTCTTCACTCTGGACCAGACGAGAGGAAAGGGGGACAAAAGACAAATCATATTAGACCATGTCAACGTACTGTAGGTAAGCAGTGTTTTGAAATTATTTTTCATGGGGGGGGACAACACCCACCGTATATGGCTTCTCCTTGCTGGGGATCTGTGGGTGTCAAACAGGGAGGGGATGGTTTGTTTTCTGTTGACGGGCTCTGGAACGCATTCAGTGAGACACAAGATGTTAAAAGCAGCAGCACTCAAGAAGTATAAAACGAAGACAATATCAGGAAATGGTTTTACGCAGGAAAAGGAACGTTTCAGGCAGAGGGCCAGTTTCCCAGACCTACATTAAGACTACTCCTTTACTATAAGGCACGCTCAATGGAAAATCTGCGTCCAGGAAACTACCCTTAGTGTTGCAGAAAAATCACACAATCAATATTTTTCATTACCTATAGGTGGCGCCTCGTATCTCTGTACGGTCTTGCGTTGTCTCAGGTTGTACGGTCTGTCGTTCCCCTCTCCAGCCTCCTCTGCCTCGTCTCTTTCATCATCATCTTCCTCTGCTTCGTCATCCTCTTCTTCACCGTGAGATTCTAAGAAGTAAACAAGATATGTTTGTGAAAATATCATCTTGTGAGCAAGCAAGCAACGCCAACAAAGTCCAGTTCTCTCCAAACTAAGACAAACCTTCAGTCCCCTCTTCCGATTCTGTCTTGCTCATGGCTTTGTGGTGTGTCTGCATGCCAAAGGTGTTCCTGCGCAGCGCCTTCCTCCTCTTCACACGAGAATACATGTCCATGCTTTCCTAGAAGATCAGGAGTGGAGGATACGCACGTTTAGCTTAGTCTGGATAACACCTAACTTGAATTCCTCGCGTCAGCCAGGCTACGTTTAGCTAGCTGGCTTGCCATCATAACGTCTACCACTGGAGATAGTTACCAAGAACCCACTTTCATCTTTCATATGGCATGATACAGATTGACTGGCTGATTGACAGACTTACCACCTCCGTGTCTGTCCACATGCGGAGTCTCTCCACCTCCCTGTTCTGTCTGATGCTGCTGATGTTGTCCATTTCCTGAAGAACTGCCTCCGCCGTGCTGACAATACATTTACATTTTAGTCATTTAGCAGACACTACTGTAAATCGCTTTGGATTAGAGCGAGTGCATACATTTTCAAAACACACACATCAGTATCGATTCATACCGCATACCTCTGACGTCTTCGCTTTCTGTTTTACAGTTCATCCATCTCCACCCCGGTACCACCAGGTCTGAGGCCTCGTCTTCCTATAGGGAAGTGTGTGTGTGAGTCTTCCCATAGGGTGTGTGTGTGTTACCTGTTGACGAGCTGGTCAAACAGCAGGCTCTGGTTGAGGTGTTCAAACTGGCTCTTCCTCACTTGGCAGCTCCTCTTCCGGTCAACATGGCCGTTCATGTGAGCATGGTCTCCTGCCCCCTCCTCCTTATGGGCTGCAGGGGTCAGAGGTAACAGATCAAAAATAAAGAGATCCCATCTAACTAATAGTCCAATTAATACTGTACCTACACACAAATAATGTTGTCATGGTCTTAAAATAACAAATGAAAACGTTGACGTTACCATTTCCATTTTGCAGGGCGCCAGATGACAACCTGAAATACATTGAGATGTGTAAATATAAACACATTGCACGAAAAGACTGCCACATTCTCAGACAGTCAACAGATGGGTCTACCCAGTCCACACGGCCAGTACATGAACTCAACCCAGAACTGTCTGTCAAAGAGGCTGTTCTTTTGCCTGCTCACCTGGTGCGGTAGGTGGGCATGCCCCAGGAGACCCTCTGGCCCTTGGCCTGGGGGGAGGGAGAGGTGTCGCTGGAGCTGGTCTGTCTACGGGTTCGCTTTGAGGGAGGGGACAGTCCAGGACTGCTGGGACTGCTCACATCACTACTGGGATCCTTCTAAAAGGGGAGGAGAGAGAGTGGTTAGAGAGATGGAGATTGGAGAGTGGGCGCAAAAGAGCGGGAGAGCGCGGGCGCAAAAGAGCGCGGGCGCAAAAGAGCGCGGGCGCGAAAGCAAGCGCGCGAAAGCAAGCGCGCGAAAGCAAGCGCGCGAAAGCAAGCACGCGAAAGTGCGGGAGAGAGCACAAAAGAGATGGAGAGAGTGAGAGATGCCCACACATTCCACCTACAGAGAGATTAAACTAGAGAAGTGTCCCTTCAGCAAACTGGTTCTGGGGCTCCGTTCAAACACACAGGGTCCCAGGACAGTAAAACAATTGGACCTAACAAATTATGAGAAAAATATAAACACAATGGAAAAAAAAAAAACATACCGAAATGGAACGCTATCGGGCCATAAACAGAAAGTATACAGTAGCAGAATACCTGACCACTGTGACAAACCCAAAATTAAGAAAGTCCTTGAATTAGATAGGAAACTACGCTGCACTTCCTTACTTCCTGCCAAAGGTATGACCATATTAGAACCACTTATTTCCCACAGATCACAGACCCACAATGAATTTGGAAACAAACATTGATAAACTCCCATATCTGTTAGCGCAACGTGCAATCACAGCGGCAAGATTTAAGACCCATTGCCATGAAAACAGGGCAACCAGTGGCGCACAAACAGTGTAAATACAACCAATACTTATCTTCCCCTACCGTTTGTACTACAACTACAAGACAGGAGTAAGGCCAAGTGAGCACCACCGCCAATCCGGATGAGACCCAAAGTGTCTTAAAATTGACAGACTGAAGCTGTGGCTCTATAATACGCCGCATGGTTAGTCCGATTTCCTTTAATTGGGCTAAATTATTTTTTTGCATATTTAGTCTGTACTAGTCTACATCATTATGTGTAGTGTTGTAATGCTTGCTAGCTGTAATAGGTATTGCCCCAAACACCAGTAATTTCGCTAAACTACACTCTACATCGCGTCTAGGAATGTTCTGCCACCTGTGCCGTCAACATAAGCAAGCTGCTTAGAGGTGTGCGTCAAAGCGCCCTTTTATTGAAATAGGGGCCCAGATTCATCAGATGGACTATATTAACCGGCACCCAGGGACAGAGCACCACATGGAAGGTGAGGGCTCATGGAATGCTGGCAAAAGGTAGTGTTCTATTGGATCCTCCCATTTCTCAAAATGTATTCTAATTTAAAAGATGTCTCAGATTGTGCACTAACTGTGGCTCAATAATAACGCATTATGCCCGTAACTGTTCACAGGCTCCTCAATCATGGTTGCATTTCAGCCAACCACAGTGCTTGAGCACGAGGCCTCATTGGGGGTTTTAAATGTCTGTACCATCTAACAAAGCAGGGGCAGGCCCATCACACATAATAGTGGCCAAAATGTTTAAGATTCTGGCTCAGGTTGTAGATGCTCCATGCCATCCAGACATCTGTACCCATTGGCCTGGAAGCTGATGAAACTACAGACGAAGCAAATAATAAGCAGCTGGATTTATATGTCAGGTATTATTGCATTACAAGTTTAAAAAATGATTTAATTGTGATATTCTAGTCATCCATGAGTAATAATGCATGTGTATGGATTTGTGTATGTTTTCCAGATACAAGGACCAAGAGGGACACCTTTACAACTACTTTGTGGACCTGGTGTCAGTCCCTGATGGCAAGGCAGACACCATCGTTATCGCCATCAAGGAGGTACTGCACATCTAAAAGACACCAACAGAGAGATTGTACGGCCTGGGCACTGATAGGGCTGCAGTGATGACTGGTATGGACACAACAAAGTCTTAGAATGAACAATGTCTTCTTTTTTTACAGTACGTCTTGTGATTAGGGTTGCACATTTTGGGGAATATTCAGAGGTGGAAACTTTCCGTGGGAATTAACAGGAATATACGCAAATTAATATGAATACCATTTAAATTTAGATGGTTTTTGCATTGGATATATTTACCATATCATATGGAGACAAACAAACTTTGTAGTAGACACAATTGCAAATGTAATCCTTCCAATAGAAATAAACAATTTATTTACGAATTGAACTTGAATTAAATGAGTTGACACTTCACATGGGATGATTTCACTGAACCAAATAAAGGGAATATTGAATGATCCCCAATGTTCCCCATTGCATCTCCCAAAAAAATGTTTTTAACATACATCTGTAAAATGATCAGCTAGAAACTAAAGCGTTGGTTGTCTTCCTCTCAGGATTCCATGTCTTCTCCCTGGACCTCCTCAATGCCCACCTCTTGAACATCAGACTGAGGCCTCATCTTCACTGTCACTTTCCAACCTTGTTGAGGATGGCTCGTCAGGCTCAAAAAGCCACAAATTTGCTTGGATTTTTCAACCCTTATATATTGGTCAGCCTGTCGCGTGCTTTGGTGTGTGTCCCCAAACAAGGACCAGTTGCGCTCTGAGGCGGCTGCTGATGGTGGGATTTGGAGGATGATGAAGGCAAAAGGGGAAAGAGCCTCAGATCCACAAAGTCCCTTCCACCAGGTGACTGATGAGATATGTTGACTGCCATATTGCATCTCTATACCAAAGCCCTTGCTTGGAAGTGTACATCGCCAGACTGCCAAGAACCTTGCCCTCATCCAGCCCAAGGTGGCGAGACACAGTAGTGATGACATCATAGGCCTTGTTGATCTCTGCACCAGACAGGATGCTCTTGCCAGCATACTTGGGGTCCAACATGTACGCTGCAGCGTGTATGGGCTTCAGGCAGAAGTCTTCACGCTTTATGATGTATTTCAGAACTGCAGTTTCCTCTGCTTGGAGCAACAGTGAAGTTGGCAGGGCAGTACAGATTTCTCCTCTTACATCTGCAAGCAGATTCTGAACATCGGACAGGATGGCATTGTCTCCCTCAATTCATGCAATGGCTACTGCTATAGGATTTATGAGTTTCAGGCTGCTTTACCACTCTCTCCCAAAATAAATCATCCAGGAGGAAAACTCTTGATGGGGCTATCCATATCGGCAGACTGATATGGCCATTTCTTGGAGACTGTCAAACATGATGACAACACCACCCAATGGGTGTTGCTGGGAAGATTCAATGTGGTGCTCTTATTCTTCTCACTTTGCTTGGTGAGAGGGATTGCTGCTATGACTTGATGACCCTTCACATACCTAACCATTTCCTTGGCTCTCTTGTATTCATTGTTTTCAGTGCCATGGTGTCCTTGGAGCAGATTCAATGCATGAGCAGCACAGCCAATGGGTAGGACTCCTTCATGTTCGCAGCATTGTCTGTCAACAGCGTAAATACCTTCTGTGGTCCAAGGTCATTGACTGCCTTCAGCTCATCTGCAATGTAGAGAACGGTGTGTCTGTTGTCGCTTGTGTCTGCGCTCTTGTAGAATACTGGTTGAAGGGTGGAGATTATGTAGTTAATTATTCCTTGCCCACGAACATTCGACCACCCATCAGAGATGACTGCAATAGTCTGCTTTCTCTATGATTTGCTTGACCTTCACTTGAACTCTGTTCAACTCCGCATACCACTGCTGGCTTGCTTCTGAAGCTAAGCAGGGTTGGTCCTGGTCAGTCCCTGGATGGGAGACCAGATGCTGCTGGAAGTGGTGTTGGAGGGCCAGTAGGAGGCACTCTTTCCTCTGGTCTAAAAAATATCCCAATGCCCCAGGGCAGTGGTCACTCCTGTGTTCCAATGGCACATGGTGTTAACTAATCCAAGGTTATCATTTTAAAATGCTAATTGATCATTAGAAAACCCTTTTGCAATTGTTAGCAAATCTGAAAAATGTTCTGATTAAAGAAGCAATAAAACTGGCCTTCTTCATACTAGTTGAGTATCTGGAGCAACAGCATTTAATAAATAAAACATTTAAGGGGTGGATCAGCTTAATATTGCGGAAAGAATGGCATTGATGTACTGGCCTATCTCCTGGTAGCGCCTCCATGCTCTGGACACTACGCTGACAGACACAGCAAACCTTTTTGCCACAGCTCGCATTGATGTGCCATCCTGGATGAGCTGCACTACCTGAGCCACTTGTGTGGGTTGTAGACTCCGTCTCATGCTACCACTAGAGTGAGAGCACCGCCAGCATTCAAAAGTGACCAAAACATCAGCCAGGAAGCATAGGAACTGAGAAGTGGTCTGTGGTCACCACCTGCAGAATCACTCCTTTTTTGGGGGTGCCTTGCTAATTGCCTATAATTTCCACCTTTTGTCTATTCCATTTGCACAACAGCATGTGAAATGTATTGTCAATCAGTGTTGCTTCCTAAGTGGACAGTTTGATTTCACAGAAGTGTGATTGACTTGGAGTTACATTGTGTTGTATAAGTGTTCCCTTTATTTCTTTGAGCAGTGTATATTACACACTGGATCTTTGAATAAGTTCCTCCATTTCCTTTTCCTCTAACTTATTCTGTGCCTCTATGGTACAGTTTTTATTGCTATCTAACTGTACTGTTAGACCTTCAATTTCCTTTGTTAATATGGACTATTGATCTAAATTGCTTTGGTTTCATAGATGAGTACTAAATTGCATGGCCTCTAAAGGCACACTTAAGTTTCCTTTACAATAAGGGGATGTGCTGTACCTATGTTATGTCTGAAAAAGTCAGTTATAAATTCTTCTGTCCTAGTTCTAAACAATTTATCATCTAGAAGGCTTTGATTAAATTTCCAATATCCTCGCCCATGTGGAAATTCTGTAAAAGTAATATATATGCCAATTATGTGATGATCCGACCACATTCTGTCCCCTATCAACACTTTTTAAACTTTTGGTGCCAGAAAGTAGTGAAGACGACTAGCTTGACAGCCTCCGCCATGTATATCTCACTAGGTCAGGGTATTTAAGTCTCCATATGTCCACCAATTCCAATATATCCATGACATTCATGATTTCCTTAAGTGCCTGAGGGTGATAGTTTGTAGTGTGATTTCCTTTCCGGTCCATAGAGGTATTTAAGACCGTATTAAAATCTCCCAATCTAATAATAGAGTCTAGTGTTCCGTGTAGAGTTGATAAATTCTTATATATATATATTTTCAAAGAAGCTTGGATCACCACTATTCAGACCGTATAGGTTAATAAGCCATATCTGTTTATTGTCCAATAACATATTTAAAATAATCCATCTACCTTAATCTGTTTGGACAATTTGCACATTTGGATCAAAATTACTGTTAATTAAAACCATCACCCCTTTTGAATTTCTTTGCCCATGGGAGAAATATATTTCGACCCCCAAGTTCTTTTTCCAAAAAACTTCATCTAAAATTGTTGAATGGGTTTCCTGTAAACAATAGATATTATATTCCTTCTCTGTTAGCCAGGTAAATACTGATCGCCTTTTCTTATTATCTGGAACAACAGCATTTGTGGATTCGATTACAGGCTCAAAATGGCCAGAAACAAAGAACTTTCTTCTGAAACTCGTTAGTCTATTCTTGTTCTGAGAAATTAAGGCTATTCCATGCGAGAAATTGCCATCTTTGTTTCTGGCCATTTTGGGCCTTTAATCGAATCCACAAATGCTCCAGATACTCAAGGCGGCCAGTTGTATTGCTTCTTTAATCAGAACAGTTTTCAGCTGTGCTAACAGAATTGCAAAAGGGTTTTCTAATGATCAATAAGCATTTAAAAATGATAAACTAGGATTAGCTAACAACGTGCCATTGGAACACAGGAGTGATGGTTGCCGATAATGGGCCTCTGTACACCTGTACAATATGTAGATATTCCATTTTAAAAAATCAGCTGTTTCCAGCTACAATAGTCATTTACAACATTAACAATGTCTACACTGTATTTCAGCTCAATTTGATGTTATTTTAATGGACAAACAAGTGACCCCAAACTTTTGAACGGTAGTGTTAAAGGGGGGTGAATGAGCCAATTGTAAGCTGGGGATGATTAGGTGACCTTGATGGTATGAGGGCCAGATTGGTAATTTAGCCAGGACACCAGCCCTGCTTAGCTTCAGACGCAAGCCAGCAGTGGGATGCAGGGTGGTGTGTGTGTATAACAAAATAAAGTTATAAATTGATACTTTGAGCAATACTTAAGGACCGTGTTCTGTTCAGTCATTGGTGTGTGATGCACATCCCTCCTTGTCTGGCCGATAGGCAGACTAGTCTCCCTGTAGGATGCTAGCAGTGGTCTATGGCAGCAGACAGGCTATTGTGTTGTATCAATAAGGAAGGAATGACATACAAGTACCAAGGACATGCCATCGCTTTATACTCCTCTGTGTTTTATGGTTCAGTCAGTGTGTCAAGTCTCGCTGTCTGTCTCCTTCCTCCCCACCTCAATCTCTTCCCTCGCTCTCTCAATTCAATTAAAAAGTGGCTTTGTTGGCATAGGAAACATGTTTACATTGGCAACGCAAGTGAAGTAAACAAAATGAAAAAAACCAAAAAAAGCTAAATTAAACAAAACGACAACAGCCATTAACAGTAAGCATTACAAACAAAGTTAAGCGAATAATCACTTTTAAATAATATATTAGCAGTTAAATGTAGTATAACATTTTTAAAAGTTGTTTCAGAAGCTATGTACAGTGTTGGAACAATGTGCAGAATGCACAAATGACGAGGAGGAAATAAATGGGCAGATAAATATAGGTTATATTTACATTGGTGTTTCTGACCCACTGGTTGACCTTTTCTTGTGGCATCGGCTCACAAATTCTGCTGCTGGGATTGCACACTGCAATCCCAGCAATCCCAGTATTTCGCCTAACAGATATGGGAGTTTGTCAATTTGATTTGCGGGTTGTGAAATATGTGTCTCTTATATTGTCATTCACATGGCAGGGGGTTAGAAAGTGCAGCTCGGTTTCCATCCCATTTCTGAAAGTTCTTCGCCCAGCATACACCCCTCCAACCAGACATGCTTTATCTACTCATTTGCTGGATGCAGAGCTCATGTGAAGGTCAAGCAAATCATAGAGAAAGAAGACTATTGCAATAATCTCTGATGGTTGGTCGAATGTTCGTGGGCAAGGGATAACTAACTACATAATCTCCACCCTTCAACCAGTATTCTACAAGAGCGCAGACACAAGTGACAACAGACACACCGTTCTCTACATTGCAGATGAGCTGAAGGCAGTCAATGACCTTGGACCACAGAAGGTATTTACGCTGGTGACAGACAATGCTGCGAACATGAAGTAGTCCTACCCATTGGCTGTGCTGCTCATGCATTGAATCTGCTCCAAGGACATCATGGCACTGAAAACAACGAATACAAGAGCCAAGGAAATGATTAGGTATGTGAAGGGTCATCAAGTCATAGCAGCAATCCCTCTCACCAAGCAAAGTGAGAAGAATAAGAGCACCACATTGAATCTTCCCAGCAACACCCATTGGGTGGTGTTGTCATCATGTTTGACAGTCTCCTGGAGGGGAAGGAGTCTCCAAGAAATGGCCATATCAGTCTGCCGATATGGACAGCCCCATCAAGAGTATCCTCCTGGATGATTTATTTTGGGAGAGAGAGGCAAAGCAGCCTGAAACTCATGAATCCTATAGCAGTAGCCATTGCATGAATTGAGGGAGACAATGCCATCCTGTCCGATGTTCAGAATCTGCGTGCAGATGTAAGAGGAGAAATCTGTACTGCCCTGCCAACTTCACTGTTGCTCCAAGCAGAGGAAACTGCAGTTCTGAAATGCATCAAAGCGTGAAGACTTCTGCCTGAAGCCCATACACGCTGCAGCATACATGTTGGACCCAAGTATGCTGGCAAGAGCATCCTGTCTGGTGCAGAGATCAACAAGGCCTATGGTGTCAACACTACCGTGTCTCGCCACCTTGGCCTGGATGAGGGCAAGGTTCTTGTCACTCTGGCAAAGTACAACTCCAAACAAGGTCTTTGGGATGGAGATAGAATATGGCAGTCGTGCCAACATATCTCATCAGCCACCTGGTGGAATGGACTTTGTGGATCTGAGGCGCTTTCCCCATCATCCTCCAAATCCCACCAACATCAGCCGCCTCAGAGAGCAACTGGTCCTTGTTTGGGAACACACACACACAAAGCACACAACAGGCTGACCAATATATAAGGGTTGAAAAATTGGTGGCCATCCGGGCAAATTTGTGGCTTTTTGAGCCTGACAACAAACCATGCTCAATGTTGGAAAGTGACCGTGAAGATGAGGCCTCAGTCTGATGTTAAAGAGGTGGGCATTGAGGAGGTCCAGGGAGAAGACATGGAATCCTGAGAGGAAGACATCCAAAGCTTTAGTTTCTAGACTATAATTTTACAGATGCGATGGATCATTCAATATTCCCCTTTGTTGTTCAGTGAAATCATCCCATGTGAAGAGTCAACTCATTTAATTAAAGTTCAATTCGTAACTAAATTGTGTTTTTGATTCCTATTGGAAGGTTTTAATCATTTGCAATTATGTCTACTTGTCCCAAAGCCACTCATGGGTTGTCTTCTCTCAGCTTAGGGTCGTTGTCCTGTTGGAAGGTGAACCGTCACCCCTGTCTGAAGTCCTGAGTGCTCTGGAGCAGGTTTTCATCAAGAAGCTCTGTACTTTGCTCTGTTCATCTTTCCCTCGATCCTGACTAGTCTCCCAGTCCCTGCCTCTGAAAAACATCCCCAAGCTTCACTGTAGGGGTGGTGCCAGGTTTCCTCCAGACGTTACACTTGGCATTCAGGCCAAAGAGTTCCATCTTGGTTTCATCAGACCAGAGAATCTTGTTTCTCATGGTTATAGACCACAGGTGCCTTTTGGCAAACTCCAAGCTGGCTGTCATGTGCCTTTTACTGAAGTGGCTTCCGTCTGGCCACTCCACCATAAAGGGCCGATTGGTGGAATTCTACAGAGATGGTTGTCCTACTGGAAGGTTCCCCCATCCCAACTGAGGAACTCTAGAGCTCTTTCAGAGTGACCATCAGGTTCTTGGTCACCTCCCTGATCAAGGCCCTTCTCCCCCGATTGCTCAATTTGGCTGGGCGGCAAGCTCTAAGAAGAGTCTTGATGGTTTCAATCTTCTTCCATTTAAGAATGATGGAGGCCACTGTGTTCTTGGGGACCTTCAATGCTGCAGACATTTGTTGGTACCCTTCCCCAGATCTGTGTGTCGACAAAATCCTGCCTAGGAGCTCTACGGACAATGCCTTCGACCTCATGGCTTGGTTTTTGCTCTGACATGCACTGTCAACTGCGGGACCTTATATTAGAGGTCGACCGATTAATTAGGGCCGATTTCAAGTTTTCATAACAAAATCGGTAATCTGCCTTTTTGGACGCCGATTACATTGCAATCCATGAGGAAACTGCATGGCAGGCTGACCACCTGTTACGCGAGTGCAGCGTCAAAAGGACCTTGTGGCTGCAAGGAGCCATGGTAAGTTGCTTGCTAGCATTAAACTTATCTTATAAATATAAAAAAATCTATCTTAACATGATCACTAGTTAACTACACATGGTTGATGATATTACTAGGTTAACTAGCTTGTCCTGCGTTACATATAATAAATGTGGTGCCTGTTAATTTATCATCGAATCACAGCCTACTTCAACTTCGCTAAACGGGTGATGACTTAACAAAAGCGCATTGCCAAAAAAAAGCTCAATATTTTCACAAATGTACCTAACAATAAACATCAATGCCTTTTTAAACTTCTCTAGGGTAGGGGGCAGCATTTGGAATTTTGGATGAAAAGCATGCCCAAATTAAACTGCCTGCTTCTCGGGCCCAGAAGATATGATATGCATATAACTGGTAGATTTGGATAGAAAACACACTAAAGTTTCCAAAACTGTTAAAAAAGTGTCTGAGTATAACAGACCTGATTTGGCAAGCGAAAACCTGAGAAAAATCCATTCGGGAATATTTTTTTTGTTGGTTTTGTAGTTTTCTATACAATGCCATTACAGTATCCATTGACTTAGGACTCAAATTGCAGTTCCTATGCCTTCCACTAGATGTCAACAGTCTCTAGAAATAGTTTCAGGCGTGTATTCTGAAAAATTAGGAAGTAAGAGCAGTCTGAATGAGTGGACCCTAAAGTGTCAGAGCTTTTTCATGCACGTGACCGAGTTGAGTGCCTATCTTGTTTACCTTTTATATTGACGACGTTATTGTCCGGTTGAAATATTATCGATTATTTAGGCTAAAAACAACCTGAGGGTTGAATATAAACATCGTTTGACATGTTTCTATGAACTTTACGGATACAATTTGGATTTTTTTTATCTGCCTGTTTTGACAGCGTTTGAACCTGTGGATTACTACAGAAAACGAACAAAAAGGAGGTTTTTGAATATAAAGAGACTATCGAACAAAAGGAACATTTATTGAGTAAATGAATGTCTGCTGAGTGCAACCATATGAAGACTATCAAAGGTAAGGGATTAATTTTCTCTCTATTTCTGACTTGTGTCTCTTCTACTTGGCTGGTTACTGTTTGTAATGATTTGTCTGCTGGGCTATGTTCTCAAATAATCGTAAGGTATGCTTTCGCCGTAAAGCATTTTTTTTTTTTTTCCTGACCTCCAGACGAGCTTCAATGTCATTACAACTGTCCTTCAAATATATTACTATAAAAATCAATCTTTCATGAAATCACACATGAAAGACACAAATTAAAGCTACACATGCTGTGAATCCAGCCAACATGTCTGATTTCAAAAAGGATTTACGGGGAAAGCACACCAAACAATTATGTTAGCTCGGTACATAGCCACAGAAAAACACTGCCATTTTTCCAGCAAAAGATAGAAGTCACAAAAAGCAGAAATAGAAATAAAATTAATCACTAACCTTTGATGATCTTCATCAGATGACACTCATAGGACATGTTACATAATACATTTATGTTTTGTTCGATAATGTGCATATTTATATTCACAAATCTCGGTTTACATTGGCGCTATGTTCAGAAATGCCTCCAAAATATCCGGAGTAATTGCAGAGAGCCACGTGAAATAACAGAAATACTCATCATAATCTTTGATGAAAGATACATGTTTTACAAAGAATTAAAGATACACTTGTTCTTAATGCAACCGCTGTGTCAGACCAAAAAGGTTTACGTAAAAAGCACACCATGCAATAATCTGAGACGGCGCTCAGATTTAACAACATTTCTCCGCCATGTTGGAGTCAACAGAAATACGAAATTTCATCATAAATATTCCCTTACCTTTGATTATGTTCATCAGAATGCACTGCCAGGAATCCTAGTTCCACAGTAAATCGTTGTTTTGTTCGATAATGTCCATTACTTATGTCCAATTAGCTACTTTTGCTAGCATGTGCAGTACACATGTCCAAACGCTCGTGCAGATGCAGGCAAACGTCGGACGATAACTTCTAAAAGTTATATTACAAGTCGAATAAACTGGTCAAACTTAGTAGAGAATCAATCTTCAGGATGTTGTTATCATATATATCCAATAACGCTCCAAACGGAGGATTCCTTCATGTCTGTAGAAGTTATGGAACGCAAGGCAATATCATGAGGAAAGCGCGTGACCAAGAACTGGCCATCTGCCAGACCAATGACTGAAACAACTCCCATCCGGCCCCACATCACAGTATAGGCTTCATTCAGCATTCTACAGACTGTTTACATCTAGTGGAAGGCGTAGGAAGTGCAAACATATCCATATATTACAGGGAATTGAATAGGCGATGACTTTAACATCGACCAGTCTCAGAATTCTCACTTCCTGTTTGGATTTTTTCTCAGGTTTTTGCCTGCCATATGAGTTCTGTTATACTCACAGACATCATTCAAACAGTTTTAGGACCTTCAGAGTGTTTTCTATCCAATAGTAATAATAATAATATGCATATATTAGTATCTGGGACAGAGTAGGAGGCAGTTCACTATGGGCACGCAATTCATCCAAAAGTGAAAATGTTGCACCCTATATCAAAGAAGTTAAATGCAAGTAAAACTAAATGCATGCTCTTCAACCGATCGCTGCCCGCACCTGCCTGCCCATCCAGCATCACTACTCTGGACTGTTCCGACTTAGAATACGTGGACAACTACAAATACCTAGGTGTCTGGTTAGACTGTAAACTCTCCATCCAGACTCACATTAAACATCTCCAATCCAAAATTAAATCTAGAATAGGCTTCCTATTTCACAACAAAGCATCCTTCACTCATGCTGCCAAACATACCCTTGTAAAACTGACCATCCTACCGATCCGACTTTGGCGACGTCATTTACAAAATAGCCTCCAACACTCTACTCAACAAATTGGATCCAGTCTATCACAGTGCCATCCGTTTTGTCACCAACGCCCCATATCCCACCCACCACCGCTCTCGTTGGCTGGCCCTCGCTTCATACTCGTTGCCAAACCCACTGGCTCCAGGTCATCTACAAGTCTTTGCTAGGTAAAGCCCCGCCTTATGTCAGCTCACTCGTCACCACAGCAGCACCCACCCGTAGCACGCGCTCCAGCAGGTATATCTCACTGGTCACCCCTAAATCCAATTCCTCCTTTGGCCACCTTTCCTAACAGTTTTCTGCTGCCAATGACTGGAACGAACTGCAAAAATCACTTTAGCTGGAGACTCATATCTCAGTCACAAGCTTTAAGCACCAGCTGGCAGAGCAGCTCAAAGATCACTGCACCTG
The DNA here is from genome assembly GCF_029448725.1 of Salvelinus fontinalis. Classification (NCBI taxonomy): domain Eukaryota; kingdom Metazoa; phylum Chordata; class Actinopteri; order Salmoniformes; family Salmonidae; genus Salvelinus; species Salvelinus fontinalis. Next base: position 5,360,066 of record NC_074684.1, on the reverse strand, counting down.
TACATAGCCCATGTGTAAATAGCCCATCCAACTACCTCATCCTCGTACTGTATTTATTTATCTATCTTGCTCCTTTGCAGTATCTCTACTTGCACATCCATCTTCTGCACATCTACCATTCCAGTGTTTAATTGCTATATTGTAATTACTTCACCACCGTGGCCTATTTATTGCCTTTCCTCCCTTATCTTACCTCATTTGCACACTGTATATATAGACTTTTTTCCTACTGTATTATTGACCGTATGTTTGTTTATTCCATGTGTAACTCTGTTGTTGTATGTGTCAAACTGCTTTGCTTTATCTTGGCCAGGTCGCAGTTTTAAATGAGAACTTGTTCTCAACTAGCCAACCTGGTTAAATAAAGATTAAATAAACAAAAAGTAAAATACATTTTAAAAATTGTGTGAATGGTTTTCGTTCAATTGTTAGTGTATATCAATTCCCCATAACATATATCACCAGTAGTACATTTACTGTTAATTCCTAATCTACAATGATTGTTAGGGTTATTTTTAATGCATTCAATATTATTATTCCAGTCTTCCCGTTCTCATTGTCTGAGTAGACACATTGTTTGCAGAGTGCACAATATATGCTATTCTTGTGAGAAACAAGTGTTGGTTTATTTCATTCCATTTGAGTCTTCAAATTTTGTCATTAGTTGTGTTCAAATACCCATACTAACATACTGTATACTACATACTATTAGTTAATTTTAGTATACTGTAAACGAACAGTATCATTTGTTGAGCATACTAGGGCTTCGCCTGTCTACTGGAGTTGATGCTGTGGCTATGCAACCTCGTTAGGTAACAAATTACTAACTAGACATTTTACGACTTCGGGTGTGTTCTTAAATTCAACCTGGAGTGCGCACAATCAGAGCGATATCAGATTGTCAGTTTGTAAATTCAGAGCGTTTCGCTCTGGGAGCGTTCAGAGCACACACTGGACGCTCTGGCATAGGAGTAGAGTTGATTAGAGCGTTCTGACCTTACAACGGCAGTCAAGCTAACTGGCTAGCTACTTCCAGACACAAATTAAAGAACACCTGACTCTGACCATTTTACTCGCCCTGGCAGAACTGGTTAGGCTTTTTTTATGTCATCTGACAAAATAGATGTACACATACATGTTGTTAAATCATTGCACCCACACTGCTCGCGAGCGTCTGCACAGCCAGGCGCTAAAATAGAACTTGGTTCTATTTATGACGCGCAACACGTCACAAGACCTGCCTCTCCCATCTCCTCATTGGTTTTTAGGAGCATATACCCATGTGGGTGATTGAAAGATGAACCGAGGTCCATACTCAGTTCATCTTTGTGGTAATGCTCCTAAAGTGGGTTGCCAACCGCCATATAAAAGTCCAAATAAGAAGCCTGAAGGAAAGAGTAGCAATGACTAGAAACAAATTTGGTTTACCGTTTTATCTGTGGATTAATTGTCAGAGTAGAGGACCTTGTGCACTTCAGGTAAAATAACAACCCAATGTTTTTATCCCAGGACAAATGAGCTAGCAACAGCAAGGTAGCTAGCTAAATTGCCATAAATGTTTAAAGCTTTTCAACCTGTTCCCAAATTAATATAATTGGTTCAGAGTTTGTTTTGATATTCAACAATTTAATTACGCTTTTTTGCCGACGTTGACTTACAACTGCCATATTCAACTGGTGTTGAGCGTTTGATAATTCATAAGTTATTCTGCACTCCGGGAAACTCAGACTTATTCTCATGTTGGTAATCAACATTCTATCCAAATCTAAATGAAAATGATAAACCTAAAAAGTAACTTACATTGCCGTTGCTAACTATGTAAAAAATTGCCTACATAAAGCCAACAAATAAAAAGATTGCACCCTGCAGGTAGAAAATATCCTGATAAAAATAAATATCCAATAAATCACATTGGCTACACATGGCCTGTCTGCAGCGAAATTGAAACATTGCATCAACTAGTTAATTGAGTCCAGCCCCAGCAGGAGCATGAGAATAGTTGGGTCAGGCAGGTAAAGGTATTTTGCTTCTGGATATCTAGATCTCTGGCGCCCTCGTGAGGCGTCAAACCATACGCATCAGACCAGGTCAATGCTTAGTGATTTTATAAAAACACGTATGGAAAAATACACATTAAAAAATGTCAGACGACCACAGATTTTTTTTCAGTCGGGGACAGCCCTAATACTCCGCCATCTTGAAGTATCTTTTTTTTCTCTCATTAGTCGGGACAGGTGGGTGTCCACCCCAAAGTGTTGCACATCATGTGTGCAACTCAGAAATCAAGCTTAGCTTTGAATGACACTCACCTGTCTTGATCAATGAGAGAAGACAAATATACTCTATGATGGTGGCGTATTCATTGTCAAGTAATTTCATGGAGCAAAAATGTATTTTATTTAATAACTGAGCATTTTCGAACTTCAAACGTTCCACCTGGGATGGGAGTTTTGAAGATACCTGTGTTTTTCAAGTCGAGAATGACTAAAGTATCGCCATGTAAATGATGATCGAAAATATGCTGGTTACGCTAAATCGATGTCTGTTATCATCGGCTATCACTGCTGAGCTGTTTGATTACATCAGCTAGCTCCAGATCTGACTGTCTGTCCTGCTTTGCGTTAGCAAATAGCAATAAGTGATACAAATCTGAATTTAACTAAGACTCATCTACATTTCAAATACATGTACAGTACATTTGTTCAGGTATCCAATCAAACCTGCTAAGTGTCGAAAAGTGTAAACTTACTGCAGAAAATGTAACAGTTATATTTACCTGTTAAGTTACACAACTCATTCCATATTTCCATGATAATTCATGACAAAATACCTGGCAAAATGGCAATATAATCACAAATGCTTCAATTTAAAGCACTCAAGAGGGTAGCTAACCAAATAGCAATTGTCCCTTTTCATTTTGCGATGTTTAATTGTATCCACAACAGCTTGTTAGCTACATTTAACTTGCCTCATATTGTTTACATTTGTAGCCAACTTACCAGTATTGTTATATTTGTTGTGACTCAACATTAATGCTCCAAATCCTAGAAAAACACTTGAGGCAGTTAACGTTAATGAATATGTTTAACAGACTATTTAAACCTGAATACTATGTCAACAGCATCCCGTATAAGTTTACACTTCAAGTTTCTTTCAAACAATAAAGTTCGGCGATTTCAACTTCAAGCTAGCTAGCTAACGTTAGCTAAATAGTTGAGGACGATAGCCAGCCAACTGTTGTGAACCATCGGGTTCCCTTCCCCCACAACTACATGGCTAGCACTACTAGCCTGTCATTTATGGACGTTGCATATAAAACACGGTCAACAATAAAACATGCGTATCAATAACACGTTAACTGCAGTGTCACTTTGTTTTGGGCTGTCGAGTGACACACTAAAACAGGCTAGCTAGCTAGCAGGCTAAATTATCTCCTGCAGTCGGTAGGCATAATAACACAAGCCCAACACAAAGGGAACTCCGGCAACTTAGAGCTGGCAGTCAGGAAGCTAAACTTAACCTGAAAACTATCATTCATATAATGGCGTCCGTGCTTATGGCAAACATACAAAGCCACATTTACTCGTGAAATCAATTATACTGGTGTCAAACATTGTAGCAGGGTTTATGGCAACAACAAAAACCCACTGAGAACCGGCTTGAGGCCAATGCTAACTAGTTAGCCATATTATAGCTAACGTTATATTAGCAGGGCAGTGAAGAAAATAACCCGGCTTACATGTTCCTCAGAGTTGGAGGGATTTCTGGCAGAAGACCGGGTCCTGGACGAGATGAAGGGACTGCTCGGCTTACGCCGAGAGTTCTTTCTTGTATTCACCATGATTTGTCCGTTTATTTGCACTTGTTTAATCTGTCTATCCGTCTGTACTCTGCCTCAGTAAATATGGCATTGAGGCGCCATTTCTCTTTCTCTTTAGTTCTCTCTACTGTCACTCATTACGCAAAATTCACTCGCGGACCACTTCCGCTTTGCAATTATAGCGCTTGCTAGTGTTTTTTTTATTTAACATTTTAAAATGTTTTATAAAAACAACAAATACAAAAACAGAAATATACAAACAAGAGTACATAAACCTAACAAACAGTGGTATTACATATCGAGATCATTTTTCAATTTGTCAAAAAGTTTTATGGTGCGTTTTGCTTTTTTGTTTGTTATCAATAGCTATTATAAATCTGTGTATAATAAAGGTCTTTACAGGGTAAAGGGTATGATTGAGTTAGTATGATACTTCTTTCACCTTATTAGATATGCAATATTTGCCAGACAACAACGAGACTTTGTTCCAGTTCACTTGTCCTAGGCCTGCATTCCATTCCATTTTAGCAGAGGGAATAGTAACATCTGACAAATCAAATCAAAATCAAATGTATTTATATAGGCCATCTTACATCAGCTGATATATCAACGTGCTGTACAGAAACCCAGCCTAAAACCACAAACAGCAAGCAATGCAGGTGTAGAAGCACGGTGGTTAGGAAAAACTCCCTAGAAAGGCCAAAACCTAGGAAGAAACCTAGAGAGGAATCAGGCTATGAGGGGTGGCCAGTCCTCTTCTGGCTGTGCAGGGTGGATATTATAACAGAACATGGCCAAGATGTTCAAATGTTCATAAATGACCAGCATGGTCAAATAATAATAATCACAGTAGTTGTCGAGCGTACAACAAGTCAGCACCTCAGGAGTACATGTCAGTTGGCTTTTCATAGCCGATCATTGAGAGTATCTCTACCGCTCCTGCTGTCTCTAGAGAGTTGAAAACAGCAGGTCTGGGACAGATAGCACGCCCGGTGAACAGGTCAGGGTTCCATAGCCGCAGGCAGAACAGTTGAAACTGGAGCAGCAGCACGGCCAGGTGGACTGGAGACAGCAAGGAGTCATCATGCCAGGTAGTCCTGAGGCATGGTCCTAGGGCTCAGGTCCTCCGAGAGAGAGAAAGAGAGAACTAGAGAGAGCATAATTAAATTCACACAGGACACTGGATAAGACAGGAGAAATACTTCAGATATAACAGACTGACCCTAGCCCCCCGACACATAAACTACTGCAGCATAAATACTGGAGGCTAAGACAGGAGGGGTCAGGAGACACTGTGGCCCCATCCGATGATACCCCCGGACAGGGCCAAACAGGCAGGGTTTTGTTATATCTGAAGTATTTCTCCTGTCTTATCCAGTGTCCTGTGTGAATTTAAGCACTTTTCCAAAGCACAGCCCCCACACCACTAGAGGGATAACTTCAACCACCAACTTACCATCCTGTGACAAGGCCGAGTATAGCCCACAAAGATCTCCGCAACACAGCTAAATTTTAAAATGTTATTAGAAGAGATAAAATGTTCAACTGAAAGAGTTGAATGTAGCTATCACGCAAAACAATGTTTTTAAGTTTGCCGCTCACTAGCTTGCTAATGTTAGTGCTGTTTGTACTGTCAAGGCTATTCAGTTATCCAAAAACATATAAACCAATTACTGGTGTACTAGCTAGCTAAAGTTATAACTTACATTTTCTTTGTACTTTTTCAGCGACTGGTCAAGAGTCTCATTTAATATTAATTAAGGAGTTAAATTAGACTAATGTGACATGTCACTTAATAAGATGATAGCTAAATGTGCACAGGCTGCAATTTGCAGTCCAGGCACGTGAGCATGTGCATCTGTTGTTTTGGTTTGTACTGCAGCCAGAGAACAAAACTCGACGGAAATTATGAACATGCAATATCTGAACTGTACTGCATTTTATAAAAGAAAAAGCTAATTCTATACCAAACTTCTTGCTTAGCCTATAACTAGCTGCATGTTTATTTTTGGACTGTGGTCCAATAGGCTACCGTAGTAGGCTGCCATGAAAAATTAAAGGCTGTTCTACCATTTGTCCCTCTATACTTTCATGTAGCCTATTCCTACAATTCTGAAAGTGTCGATCCCTGATTCATTATGCATATATACAAAGAGTATCTATAATTATATATACTGCTTCACCTCTTCTTCTCTGATATAGCCTAGGGGCCACAAAATATCATATTTACCATTACTATGCAGCGTGTGCGTGTGCGTATGTGTGTGAGAGAGAGAGAGAGAGAGAGAGAGAGAGAGAGAGAGAGAGAGAGAGAGAGAGAGAGAGAGAGAGAGAGAGAGAGAGAGAGAGAGAGAGAGAGAGAGAGAGAGAGAGAGAGAGAGAGAGAGAGAGAGAGAGAGAGAGAGAGAGAGAGTGCGAAGCCAACAGAACAGCCCACTTCAGACCCCGACCATACAGCCTTGACACCACAGCAGGACACACAAGACAGAACCTACACCAACCAAGCAGACTCCCCCTCCTGGCACCCCTTCTTGTCAGCCCCCAGATAGCTCTCCTGACAACACCCCAACACCCACCAAGGACACAAAAGGCAGATATTGTGCTCCTCATTGACTGAAATGGGAACTAAATGATGAGAATTAACTTTTTCCAAAACACAAAGTGGCTAAACTCTGGTGTCCAAACACCTGGCGTGCCTTGGAGCTCCTGTCAGAGGACCGACTAGGGTCCCCCAGCCACATCACAATTCAAACAGACACAAATGATCTGAGGGCGCAGCAGGAAAGGGTGGCCACAGCCCTTTTCATGATTGATTGAAAAAGCTTCTTCCTCACTCCCTAATTCACTAGTAGGTCATCTCCACCCTGCTACCACGAAAAGACGTTCACCCTGCCACCATATAGCGTGTGAATGCAAGCATTTCCCAGGATTGTGCCTCAAAACCTAACATCTACCTGGCCCACCACTCCATCATGGACTTGAACAGCCTTCACGACCAGGTCCACCTCTACAAGGCAGCAGCCCCCATCTTTGCCAGGAACCTGAAGGACATCACCCTCAACTGCAGCCCCAGCACCTCACACAGGAGCAACAGAGCAAGGGACTCTCATCCAGACCAGCGAGACACCCTCCCAGAACTGTGAGACACCCTCCCGAATGACCTGCACCAATAGGATCCACACTAGGGTTGAATGGCGGAAACCTGGTTACTGAGATTTACCGGGATTTACCACCCAAAACCACTCCCTTTGCCCGGAATAAATAACTACGAGAAACCGGTAAATTATAATACATTATTTACAGTGGTGATTTTAGCATGTAGATCTTGGTGGGGCAAACAAACAAAAATGTTTTGAGATGCATCCAGCAAAGCCACTACACAACACAATACTAAACAATACATTATTTGCACTATAACGGTGTCAAGCTATGCCCACAAACTGTTGGGACCTACATAAAGCTGCCCAACAGCAGAGTCACAAAACCTTACCACTGCTACACCTAGGTCTCAGCGGAGCATTGTCTGGAAGCAAAACAGTTAATTTACTGCCTTTAAAAACAACATAGCTGATATGGCTGACTTGCTAAACAAATGTGATTTCTACTGACAATTGAGATGTACAAACTATGGCATAAGTGGATGACAAGCAGATAAGAGGCAATCCGTAATTTCGATTAGAACATTAATGAGTGAGCTAGGACGGAAGTAGTCAAATAAGTATTTGATCAGCACTTTGGAAATGTACAGCGACAGAATTCAGAACGTGCCGTTCTTACAGTGTTCTCCCTGTACAACAAGTCAAAACCGTAGGATAAATAAAGGGGGCATATAAGCAGACAATGATAGCTCTTACAATATTCAATGATTACATTTCTCGAAAACAGGTTATTGGCTACATGTGCACCACCAAGTCAGAACAGTAGGCAGAATTAAGAGGGGAAAATAGACCACATTATTAGGGGCCTCACCCTAATAATGTAGTCTATTTTCCCCTCTTAATTCTGCCTACTGTTCTGACTTCTGACATGGGCCTCACAGCTTACTACACAACATACACTTAATAATACTTTCTTAGCTACAGTATACATATCTCCTTGGCATACATTTTTGGACTCACCTTGTTGTGCTGTGCTCACTTGAACAGGAAGGTGGCATGGCAGTCCTCTGTGGGCAAATGTTGTCATCAAACTTTGTCATCAAAGTCAGGGATTTATGGTGCTTTCAAGACAACTGGGAACTCGGGAAAAAACAAGGTTGAATCATGATGACGTCAGTGATCTTCAGGTCATAGCTCTAGAAAGAGGCCCGAGTTCCCGACTTACAATTCCGAGTTGAATGGCCGTTCAAAACGTATTTTCCCAGTCAGAGCTGTTTTTTTCCAGAGTTCCCAGTTGTCTTGAACTCACTGAAGTCAGATTTCCCAGTTCTAAGATAACAGTTGTTTTGGGTGTTGCAGAAATCATGCTTGGTTGACAGCACGGCTAATGTTGAATGTTCAGCATTTTAAGCTTGGAAAGAGACCCTTAAACCCAGAATTGGGACCACACACCCACTCCACTGAATAGCAGGCTAATGATTGCTTTGCAATGCTTGCAGTTAACCACGGATTCCTTCCAAACCACTCATTGTTGAATTTGTAATTTCCAACTTGTTGTGTAATGTTTATGTCCAATGGCCGATGAGCACTGATACGTTTTATCTGTCATTTCTATTAATTATTTATCTTCATATGACAAGGATTAAAAATAATTTGCCAGTAGATTGTTGACTTGATTCATGATTCATGACTGCTAGCTAAGATTTCAATGACCAATGAGCCTTCTTGGATGGACACTTCTAATGCAACTCTATTGTAGCACCCAAGGGGCTTGAATTTTCGAGCTGTACCCTTAGATTTGTCAGTGAGGTAGTGTCCCCATGAGTGGCAGAACACTCACAGCGCAACCAGAGAACATTACCAACCCATGTGCTCCTTATTTTCTGCTGGCGGACCCACCGCCACAGAAAGCACCGAGCTATGCTGAAAAACCTGCATTTTATATAACTCTACAAAAAAAAACTAAACAGTACAAACACCCTAGACGAGACAAAAACACACAAACCACCCTCGTCACACCCTGACCTAACCAAAATAATAAAGAGAACAAAGATAACTAAGGCCAGGGCGTGACAATAATCTACACTACAGTAATATTAAGACTGCTCGTCTAAATTACCCATCTCCACCTGGCTTTCGGGGGTCACCTTATTTTTTTATTGTAAAAAAAATTAAATAATTAGAGCTGCGGAGTTTTAAAACAGCCTATCACTCAAATATCGTTGCTTTAAGTGAGTGCACGCTCGAGCACTCTCTCGCAGTCTTTCTCTCTCTCCATCAACTCCATTCAAATTGCATCCAAAATAGATAATCCTATTGTAGATTGATATATAGCCCTATAAATTGAATGCAGTATTAGCCTTATATTTAGCTAAGTATGGGATTATGCAGAATAAGCTTCTAATTTATAGCCTACGTCTCTAGTGCAATATAAACGCACCTGTGTTCTGCTGGCCTCCTTAAAAAACGCTCCTTAGCTCTTGGACTCCCATGCAGGAAAAGCAGAATAGCTTCCTGGACATCTTTTTTTTTCTTTTTGCATTTCTCAAACCAATATTCGAAGAGGGACGCAAGCTCTTGCTTGCTGAATGTTAAATACACCAGCACAAAAATCTCCTGCCCCCCATAGGTTTGACTTTGGGCCAATTTTTTTCCCAGCTAAAAGTCGGAGGAACAGAACATAATAGCAGCCCAATTAATAGGCCTATGCTACAAATCTGGTTAGTGGGCTATATAATCAGTTCGATGTCAATAACATAGCGTAATATTTACAATCTGATTACATTGATAAAACCACCAATGCCCTGGATGTTCTGCCGCCCTAGGCGAGACAAAAATAATTACATCTTAGACATCCTAAGCATGGCACTTTCAAAAGTTACCTTTCCACCCAGACAGAGGCTCGATTGACGCAGAAAACTGTAAACTTCAACTGCTGGATACTCATCCGTTGTATAACCCAACAACAGAAGTGCTCCCCTAAAAGCTGCCTGGGTTTAAACAAACATCTTCTCTTTTCAGAAATAGAAAAGCTAAATTAATAGGGACAGAATAGCAAAGTAATTTTAAAAACTCTCCTCGAATAGTATAGGCTGCAGTTTAGCCTCAGATCAAAACATATCCGTATGCATCCGAGTCACGTCTTTCGCGGGCATTTTAGAGATTGTTTCTACAGTAAGGCATCACCGAGTTAAGCATTGTTATAGAACGCATGATATAATCTGGATACGTTTTATGTATTTATTTCAAAATATAAGGCAAAAAAAGAGTATGTGATACCCTCACTCAATTTGAGCCCTGGTTTTAGTCAAACACACCAAGCCCTTCCCAGACAAGAAGGTATTTAATCAGTGCATACGACAGTATTGGAATATTTAGCTATAACGACATCTATGGATAGGATAATTGTGTCTGTAAAACAGGTTGGCTTACCACTTATTTTTTGGAAGATGACGAAATAAACTCCTATTACATTTAACCCCTGCATTGGAGAGTTACAATGTTACTGTCACGTTCCTGACCTATTTCTGTTAGTTTGTTGTATGTGTTAGTTGGTCAGGACGTGAGTTTGGGTGGGCATTCTATGTTGTCTGTTTCTATGTTGGTTTAAGGGTTGCCTGGTATGGCTCTCAATTAGAGGCAGGTGTTTGGCGTTCCTCTAATTGAGAGTCATATTTAGGTAGGTTGTTTCACAGTGTTCGTTGTGGGTGGTTGTCTCCTGTGTCAGTGTTTGTCGCACCATGCGGGACTGTTCGGTTTGTTTTGTACATTGTTCTTTTTGTGTAGTCTATTTTTCCCTGTTCGTGCGTTCTTCGTGATTTATGTAAGTTCGTATGGTTCAGGTCAGTCTTCATCGTTTTGTTATTTTGTTAGTTAATTCAAGTATAGTTCGTTTTCTGTCTTCGTTGTTTTTGTCGTGTCTTGATTAAATTATGTCATCACAACCCGCTGCGCATTGGTTCAATCACTATTCCTCCTTTTCGGTTGAAGAGGAGGACTGCCATTACAGTTACTATCACTATGCAACCTACTACCTATAGTAGGAAAACTATAATATCCCTGTTATCACACATGGCACGACCCCATAATTGTCACAATTACAATAAAAACAACACTTTCATATAACATATTTAACATATATTTTAGTATTTCTGTAGAACTGTAAAACAGACTAAGATCATTTGAGTTTTGGGAACAACTGCTTTCATAAACGCATGGCGGGCCTCGTTTCGCTGGAGCAGTGTAAAATAAGATTTCTGTCAATGACCCAGCCTTAACCTATTTCGTTCATTTACATATCGAATTTGATTGTCCAACATCAGTTTCAAACATTTATTTATTTCTTCTCCACCTAGACTGGCCTCTTTCCTCTGCTGTGGTGTTGCGTTGTAGTCAGCGCTATTTTCTCTCGTTAGCTGTCCATGGTCCTGAAATCAAATAATCTGAGTTTGCTTGGACACCAGCCTGATCTCCAGCTCCTTCCACCTCTGAAAACTATCTAGGTGGTCATGCGACTTCTCATGCGAGCTGAGGAGGTGGCACAGATTGTTCCAGTCCCTGGTTCCATCCCTGACCAGCGCAGATTTTTACACGTGTGAAAAAAGTTTGCAGTAAAAACAGAAGGCTGCGTCGTTTTGCTTGGAATAGACAAGCCTTGGTCTCTCCATTCTCTCCTCGTTCGCCATCCTCCTATTGGAGTAGGCCAGCGACAACTTCTGTGGTCCCTCATCTCTTAGGAAATTCCCCTCCTTATCCTGATGTGGCCCAGTCTGCACTAACATATCCCGTAAAGATCCATTCCTATATTTTGTCCACTCACCGGGATCTTATATGTTTTTTGTCTGTGAGTCAGATTTAGCAGGAGCACGACCACTGTCATCCGGGACGGGGAGCGACGAATCTGAGTCTGGGTCCAAGATAGTAGGGTCTTCGCCGGCATTGTTTGGAGGTGTGGCTAGGCCTGGTGCGACCACCTGTTCTTGTCCAGCCAGAGAGTTTTCATCATCGGTGGAAGTGCATGGCTCGGACTAATCCGATTTGGCCTGTTCGCTGCCACAATCAGCAAACGGGGGCTCGACGTTCTCGGCGAATGAATGGCCTCATAGGCTTGTCGTTCTCCACACCGGCTGATGGACATTGCTGCACGCTGATACATTTCACCAGCGAATTTCTTTGGTTTAGAGATTGTGCCTCTTTTCTCATAGTTTTTTAAAAATGTTTATATATATTCGCTTCCTGATAGTTTTTGTCTCTTAGACATGGTAGCAAAATGTTTCAAATCTCTATAGATTACTTTTAGCTAAAATTATATCCACTAGTAGTAGCTAGCTAATGTTAACAGGCTAGATTAGGCTACTGCCTTAATCACTAATCGTCTTCGTCACACACACAAACAAAATATATACAATCATTTAATTGGCAGATTCATTTTTATTAATGTTTCACAAATGGATAATCCCATATACATACACACATCACCATAGCTACCAAGGATAGTGGGAGTGAATTTCAGGAGAAGCGGGAATGGGGTGAGAGCATGGTACTGCAGCAACGCTATGAGCTGGTGGCAGGGGTGCCACGGGTGGTGTAGTAGCCGATCAGGGGCGCTGGAGGGCGGCAGCCAATTGTCAAAATATCGCCCCAAATTCAAGTGCCGCCATAGGCAGTGGGCTTAATCTTGCAGGACTCTCCCTGCATCAGCCAATATAACTCACGGGTAGTTTGAAAAAAGAACGAACGCGCAATAGCGGTAGGCTATAGCAGTTATTTATTCAGAACCTTAAACCTTCAATCTTCGTCAAGAGAAGTGAAAGCCTTCTGCATCTAATTCTAGTCCTATGTTATTCAAGGATGTCATTAGAATGATGAAGATAATGACAACGAAATTTATTTAATTTAACTGTTGAAAGCGAGGAAGGAATGAACCAACAATGGATAGAGAAAGAGGAGGCCAGCAGTGCTGCGAGGTGAAACACCACTTTACATTAATTTTCAATGGAAGGAAAGCAGTGAGACCTTTGGGCTGTGCTAAGGAGGCGTGGGAGGCGGTGAGTTGGTTCCATATGTAGTGGTTCCCATGACGAGTTTGACACTATGCAACGCAAGGCTGGAGACTTTCTTCAGCAAAGATGGCTGACAAAAATACTAGAGTGGAAGCAAATGTAAGTAATTATAACTTCATAACGAATTGTGCAAAAAAAATTACAGCTGAGAGAAATATGTTAGTTAATGTACAGATAAACCATTATGCATATTTTTTGTCATAAAGTTCATTTACGAAAATCGCGATTTAGCAAGCTAGCTGACTCGCTAACATTAGCCAGTTAGCTGGCTAGCTTTATGGTTGTTGTGACATGAGTATGACAATGTAATTCTGGTTGTTTAATGTTTTCGGGACTCCTAAAACAGCAAACCAGGCTGTCGTCGTGTGAAACAGTGGATGTGAAGAATCTAGCTAGCTGAAGCATTTACTGAAAATTGAATGTACAATTTTGTAAGCTTGCCTTGCTGATATTTGCCATGCAATGCAGATGAAGTAACGTAGGCAGCTAACTATTACTATCTTGCTTATTGTGCAGTGGAGGATAAAAATACATGTATGCCTATGGATGTGTAGCTAGCTATGTAGCCGATCTATGTATGGACCCAAACGTTTGGTGTACATATTAGTTCAGGACCTAGCTATGAACCTCAACTATCATAGTCAGTTGTATCACCTTCAAAACAGTCTGAATTAATGAAACCTATGGATTGAGTAGAATAAGTCGTATATACATTTCGTTATTACCATGCATGAGATCCCCACATTGTAGCCTGTACATTTAATATATTCACTGATCATGTACTCTACTTTGGCAAATAGAGGTGCAGTTCAGGTTTGAATGTCTTTGAGATTATTTTTCAGTCATATCCAATAACAGGAGTATCAAATTCCAGTCTTTGAATGATGCTGTGTCTGCATGTATGTATTACAATTATACACTTCAACAGTGTTTACCAATCTTGGTCCTGGGACATCAATGGTTACACATTGTAACTATGCAATAGACTAGAAACATGATTTAACTAGTTAAAGGCTGATTTGTAATTCATATATACAGAAATATTTTTTTTTTTAAACAGTACACTACACTTCCTATGCATCATGTAAATACTCTAAAACTGGTTCATCTCCATATCTAATTTCCTTCATCTGCGTTGGCCTGATAAACACAGCATAGGTGTAGTATTTCATCAAATGAGAGACTTAGTTTCAACCAGTAGAGAATGTGAAACGCTTTTATTCAATTGACATTGAAGTTCATTATTAAGTGTTATAAATACATAATACATGCATTATGAATATTATAATTGTAATATTATAAATACAAGTTCAATCTGTACTTCAATGCACATCTGGTGTGCATGATAAAAACAGAGGGAGAAAGAGGTGGCGAGGGGGGCGTAAAAGACAGAAAGGGAAAGAGGTAAGAACAGAGGAGCAGGGAAGGCAGCATATGACTAATGAATCACAGTGCTACCCTAATATTCTCTCAGTTCATCACAATTACATAATAGTGTCTCTAGTGGCGTTTCCTAAACAGCCTTGGGCTCCCAGTCGGCCCAAAGGTTATCTTAAGAGCGGGTGAAGTGGCAATGACGGGACTGGGAGTTGGCATCCTCTCTCACATCAAAACATACCTGCAGACAAGAGACAGATGGAGAAAGAGATAGCATGTTTAAGCCTTGTGTTTCTTTTTATTCTAACACTGTCAGTCATGATAATCATCAGGAGGTGAAATGCAAAATTGACCTTGTACCGTTAACTCTGGGACTACTGCATCTCTATCTGTATTTCAATGTAAAGCATCTCTTTAATAATACTTCCTGTTGACCCGACCAAGTGACCTCTCACCTCTGATCATGCTGTGCCCTCTATGTAGCCAGTTCAGATGCGGGAGGGGTTCACCGACACAGCTGATATAACCTAGAGGATTTAGGGACACTCATCATGGACACTCTTACTGACAGTTGTGGCTGCTTTGTCTAATGTATTGTTGTCGCTACCTTCTTGCCCTTTGTGCTGTTGTCTGTGCCCAATAATGTTTTTACCATGTTTTGCGCTGCTACTATGTTGTGTTGCTACCATGCTGTGTTGTAATGTGATGCTGCCATGCTATGTTGTTGTCTTAGGTCTCTCTTTATGTAGTTTTGTGGTGTCTCTCTTGTCTTGATGTGTGTTTTGTCCTTTTTTTAAATCCCAGCCCCCGTCCCCGCAGGAGGCCTTTTTCTTTTTGGTAGGCCGTCATTGTAAATAAGAATTTGTTCTTAACTGACTTGCCTAAAAGGTTAAATAAAGGTTAAATAATACATCTTTTAAAAATAAAAATAAGAACGGGATGAAGTGAAGGAGAGTTACTGTTATTGAGAAAATAAGGTAGTTAAAGAGACAGTGTTCAACAGGAATCTGTGTGTGTGGGCTCACCTCATGTCCACACTAAGTGGCTGCAGAGTACTTTATGCTGAAAAACAGTGGTTTTTCAGCATACTTAAGAAAAAATACTTTAAAATACTACTTAAGTCGTTAAGTCGGTTTTTTTTTTTACTTCACTACATTCCTTAAGAAAATATTGTACTTTTTACTCCATACATTTTCCCTGACACCCAAAAGTACTTTTTACATGTTGAAGGCTCAGCAGGACAGGAAACTACTAAAATTCACACACTTATCAACCGAACATCCCTGGTCATCCCTGCTGCCTCTGATCTGGCAGACTCTTTAAATACAAATGCTTTGTTTGTAAATGATGTCTGAGTGTTGGAGTGTGCCCCTGACTTTCCGTAAATAAAAAAAAACAAGAAAATGGTGCCATCTGGTTTGTTTATTATAAGGAATTTGATACTTTAGTATATTTTAAACCAAATACTTTTAGACTTTTACTCAAGTAGAATTTTACTGGGTGACTTTTACTTGAGTCATTTTCTATTAAGGTATCTTTACTTTTACTCAAGTATGACAGTTGGGTACTTTTTCCACCATGATGAAAAACATACACAGACAGACGAGGATAAACAATATTGGACCGATTATGCCCCCATTGACATCGACAGGGCTGTAATGGAGCAGATTGAGAGCGTCAAGTTCCTTGGCTTCCACATCCCCAACTAACTAACACCAAGACAGTCGTGAAGAGGGCACGACAAAACCTATTCCCCCTCAGGAGACTGAAAAAATTTGACAAGGGTCCTCAGATCCTCAAGGGTCCTAAGATCTTCAAAAGGTTTTACAGTTGCACTATCGAGAGCATCCTGACGGGTTGCATCACTGCCTGGTATAGCAACTGCTCGGCCTCCGACCGCAAGGCACTACAGAGGGTAGTGCGTACGACCAAGTGCATCAACGGGGCTAAGCTTCCTGCCATCCAGGACCTCTATACCAGGCGATGTCAGAGGAAGGCCCTAAAAATTATCAAAGACTCCAGCCACCCTAGTCATAGACTGTTCTCTCTGCCACCGCAAGTCAAGCGGTACCTGAGCGCCAAGTCTAGGTTCAAGAGGCTTCTAAACAGCTTCTATAAGACTCCTGAACATCTAATCAAATGGATCCCAGACTATTTGCATTCCCCTCCCCCCGTTCTATGCTCCTGCTACTCTGTTATTATCAATGCATAGTCACTTTAATAACTCTACCTACATGTACATACATATTACCTCGACACCGGTGCCCCCGCACATTGACTCTGTACCAATTCTCCCTGTATATAGCCCCGCTATTGTTATTTTACTGCTGCTCTTTAATTATTTGTTATTCTTATCTTATACTTTTTTGTGACCGCTGCAAACAAAGCGTCTGTGTGAAAAGAGAGAAACCAACTACACGTCCACACACACTCAGCCTAAGACACCCAAGGTGAAATGCGTCGCACAGCTTACTGGTAACAGATGTATGTTCTCATTCCTATGTAATGGAGTCAAAATTGAGATATTGTTCGACACTGGGACACAGGTTAGCATTGTAGGGAGGGCCTGGTAGAGAACGCTTTGCTAAGTGTTGAGATCCAACCCCTTGAGACTTTGTTAACCGAAAGCCAGCTCCACGTGACTGCAGCAAACAGCACTACTGTCCCCTTTGATGGATGGATTGAAGTGTCCTTGGAGCATCTGAGTAGTAATCATGGTAAAATGGCCATACAAGTGCCTATGTTAGTTAGTCAGAGCTGTGTGGACTGTCCACTACTAGGCTTTAATGTCATAGAGGAACTCATCAGAGAAAACAGTGAACAGACTGATATAAATGGAACTGTTTGGCCATAATGACCATCGTTATGTTTGGAGGAAAAAGGGGAAGGCCGAAGAACACCATCCCAACCGTGAAGCACAGGGGTCGCAGCATTATGTTGTGGGGGTGCTATTCTGCAGGAGGGACTGGTGCACTTCACAAAATAGGTGGCATCATGAGGCAGGAAAATAATGTGGATATATTGACGCAACATCTCAAGACAAAGTCAGGAAGTTAAAGCTTGGTCGCAAATGGGTTTTCCAAATGGACAATGACCCCAAGCATACTTCCAAAGTTGTGGCAAAATGGCTTAAGGACAATAAAGTCAAGGTATTGGAGTGGCCATCACAAAGCCCTGACTTCAATCCAATAGAATATTTGTGGGCAGAACTGAAAAAGCGTGTGCGAGCAAGGAGGCCTACAAACCTGATTCAGTTACACCAGCTCTGTCAGGATGAATGGGCCAAAATTCACCCAACTTTTTGTGGGAAGCTTGTGGAAGGCTACCTGAAACGTTTGACCCAAGTGAAACAATTTAAAGGCAATGCTACCAAATACTAATTGAGTGTATGTAAACTTCTGACCTACTGGGAATGAGATGAAAGACTTTGACTGTACTGATTAAGTCGGTCCAACCAGTTGGGTTTTCAGTTCATCGCGCAGACAGGATTAAGGCCACTGTGATCTTGGGGACCTTCAATGCTGCAGAAATGTTTTGGTACCCTTCCCCAGATCTGGGCCTCGACACCATCCTATCTTGGAGCGCTACGGTGTCACGCCCTGACCATAGAGAGCTTTTTATTCTCTATGTTGGTTAGGTCGGGGTGTGACTAGGGTGGGTCATCTAGGTAATTATATTTCTATCTTGGCCTGGTATGGTTCCCAATCAGAGGCAACTGTTTATCGTTGTCTCTGATTGGGGATCATATTTAGGCACCTTTGTGCTTTGTGGGATCTTGTTCTTGTGGAGTGCCTGTGAGCACTGCATTTTCTTCACATTTCGTTTGTTCGTTTATTGTTTTATTTTGCTTTGAGTTTCACATAGAAATAAAAGATGTGGAACCCAGATCACGCTGCGCTTTGGTCCAGTTATTATGACGAATGTGACATACGGACAATTCCTTTGACCTCATGGCTTGGTTTTTGCTTTGACAAAGTCTTTGGGACCTTATATAGACAGGTGTGTACCTTTCCAAATCATGTCTAATCAATTGAATTTTCCACAGGTGGACTCCAATCAAGTTGTAGAAACATCTCAAGGATGATCAATGGAAACAGGATGCACCTTAGCTCAATGTTGGGTCTCATAGCAAACGGTCCGAATACTTATGTAATTAAGTTATTTATGTTTTTATTTTTAATACATTTGCAAACATTTCTAAAAACTTGTTTTCGCTGTGTCATTATGGGGTATTGTCTGTAGATTGATGAGAAAAAAAAACGATGTTATCAATTTTAGAATAAGGCTGTAACGTAACAAAATGTGGAAAAAGTCAAGGGTGTCTGAATACTTTCCGAATGCATTATCGATAGATAGATAGATGCACGGGCAGGTGAAAAGTTTAACTTATGGTTATATTTCCTTGATGTAATGCAGGGTTTCCCAACTAGTGGTGATTTTATTTGTCCCTGCAAGTTTTCTAATTAAAAAAATATAAATGTTTTTTCATAGAAACAAATGATTTTTCATTGTTGGACACGAAAGAGTGTAAAATCACCTGGAAATCAGCTCAAAGTGGTTTTAATTCAGGACCATATCCCAATTTAATCAAAGTTCGAAATGATTTCTAATCATGTTCTGGCCCCCCGACCATCTGCTCAAGAAAGAATCGTCCCGCCCGGGTCTGGATGTCGTTGTGGACCATATTATACCACTAGGTGTTGCTCTAAGTCTGTAGCTGTATTAGGAGTTGAACTAGGACCCCATACAGTTTCCAGGAGCAGCATTGGATAGATTGAGAGCCACTGGGGGAAATTACCTTCTTTTTTTGTCGGAAACTCTTGTCCAAAATGCAATGTCCTTAGTGTTTGTATGTCCAGTGTTGTTCCCAGAGTGGTGGTCCGTTTTCCATCGGTGCACGAGGAGGGGGAGTTCGCCCCAATCACTGGACCACGGCCTCCCCGTCACCTTTCTGCAGATCTGGTTGGTAGACAGCAGGAGGCTTGTGAAGAGGTTCAGCCTATCGCATAGGTTGATATTACACTGTTACAACCCCTCATATACTGTTAACTGTATAGGAACCTACTGTACAGGAATGTGTCTATCCCAGAGTGCCCTCTCTAAGCAGTTTATCCTTACATCCATGATTCTTATAAGCCCAGTACACTGAATAAGCCAGGGCTTTTAAGATTATCCTTCTGACCATAATGTTAAGAGATCAAGCAGACGTGAATGTTG
This sequence comes from Salvelinus fontinalis, assembly GCF_029448725.1. Taxonomy (NCBI): domain Eukaryota; kingdom Metazoa; phylum Chordata; class Actinopteri; order Salmoniformes; family Salmonidae; genus Salvelinus; species Salvelinus fontinalis. The sequence continues at coordinate 5,340,492 of NC_074684.1, read as the reverse complement.
AAGATGATGTAACGGTTCTTCATCCTACCAAGGTTTAGAGTGCACCGTGGGCCATGTTATCCCCGAGCATGGGGCATCATGTTATATCACATAATTAGAATTCCCAGAACAGTTATTCCAATTCAAGTCAAAGTTCCGTAATGGTTGTGAAGGGAAGGCATACCGGTACATTCTATTTCGAGCTAGTGTGTTCCATCTCCTGCTGCATGGGGCCTGCTGCATGCAGAAAACCTGATGTGAGCGCTGTCTGGCGACGTTGTAAATCTATAAAATCCCTAGAGAGGAATTGCATAACTCAGATGCAGCGTTTATTATGTAACAGGGTTAGCTGAGAGAGAGGGGAGAGAAGACAACCCAGACCTCAGGATCCTGTATGACGTTCGGATAGAGTATATGAGGCTTCATGTCAATAATAGATGATGTTGAGGATATAGTGGTATAGAGCAGTTGTTCCCAACCTTTTTGGAACTGTGGCACACCTTTTTATTTATTTATTTAACCTTTATTTAACTAGTCAGTTAAGAACAAATTCTTATTTACAATGACGGCCTACGAGCTGCCTTGTTCACGGGCAGAACGACAGATTTGATGGCATATACAATTCTGCGGCACCCCTAACATTTCTCTATTCATTTATTTCGTGGTAATGACCTCCATTGTATCTGATCCATCCTGTTTATAGATTAAATAGGATTTATTTTAAATATTTCCATAGTTTTCAAAGTTCCTTACTCATGATGGTTCATTTGTGTGTACTTCGTTAAAAGCGTCCTGTGAATCTGCCCAGAAAGAAAACAAAGGACACAAAGCTATGCTCCCTTTGTTTCTATGGCAGAGGATGTGGTATAACTAAGCCCAGAGTCATGTATTTAAGCAATAAGGCCTGGGGGGGTGTGATATATGGCCAATATATCACAGCTAAGGGCTGTTCTTACGCACGACACAAAGCGGAGTGCCTGGACACAGCCCTTAGCTGTGGTATATTGGCCATATATCACACCCCCCCCAGGCCTTATTGCTTAAATACATGACTCTGGGCTTAGTTATACCACATCCTCTGCCATAGAAACAAAGGGAGCATAGCTTTGTGTCCTTTGTTATCTTTCTGGGCAGATTCACAGGGCGCTTTTAACGCAGTACACACAAACCCCAGAGGTGCTTTATTGCTATTATAAACTGGTTACCAATGTAATTAGAGCAGTAAAAAGAAATACCACAGCTATCAGCATTCAGGTCTCGAACAACCCAGTTTATAATTAGAAATAAATCACTTTGGCTATGCCTAATCAGACTTGCCTGCGCTAATGATTTTCACAGACAAAGTAAAATGGTGCAAATGACTTTGCTCATGTTGCGCACCCCTCAAATGATACAAATGTAACAGCCTGAGTGCACTGGACTTCAAACAATGATGCAGATGTAACCATATGCCATTTAATGTATTATCTGACCGGCACTAGTGCTCCCAAGTATAACTTCGATGTGTATTCCACAAGTCACGTTTATAAGTAAGTGTTAATTAAAAAAAATCAAGATTAGGAAAAGTTATGTACCTCTGGTATAGAGAGCAATGGTGTGTAGACGATAAAGAGAACAGTGGCGTAGTGGTCTTTCGAGTGGCGTAGTGGTCTAAGGCACTGCATTGCAGTTGCTAGCTGTGCCACTAGAGATCCTAGTTCGAGTCCAGGCTCTGTCATAGCCGGCCGCGACCGGGAGACCCATGGGGCGGCTCACAATTTGCCCAGCGTCGTCCGGGTTAGTGGAGGGTTTGGCCGGCAGGGATGTCCTTGTCCCATCGCACTCTAGCGACTCCTGTGGCGGGCCGGGCGCATGCACGCTGACACGGTTGCTAGGTGTACAGCGTTTCCTCCGACACATTGGTGTGGCTGGCTTCCGGGTTAAGCGGGCATTGTGTCAAGAAGCAGTTGGGTCGTGTTTCGGAGGACGCTTGGCTCTCGATCTTCGCATCTCCCGAGTCCGTACGGGAGTTGCAGCGATGAGACAAGACTGTAACTACCAATTGGATACCACGAAATCGGGGAGTAAAAGGAGTACGTTTTTAAAAAGAAGAGAAAAAAAAGAGAAATGTTTGGTAGGGGACATACTTCACTATTTTCCTGCCATGTTCTTCAGAGTCACAATATGTTAATACGTGATCATTACTATTTACTAATAGTTTCTGAATGAACAAAATTCTTTGTAAATGCAAATTATGTGCATATGTTTGTGTCAATGCCAGGAGGTTTGTCATTACTGATCGATAACATTACTTTTTCCACCTCTCCCACACTAATTTTATAAAATTCAAACTTGCAATGCTTTTCTTTCATTATTCGTTTTTTTTCTGGATGAATACAATTGCCCATTGTTGACATTTCCTGCCTAAGTTTGCCCACGTTGCCAATTAAAAAATCATTAAAATACTTGTCAACATCAAATGGTTTTGTGATGAATAAGCTGATTCGATGAAAGGTGGTGTCGAATTTGTCTTTCTGCCCATAATTTAATTTAAAGTACTCAAGTTTTTTTTCCATCATTATTTATATCATTGATCTTGGCTTCATAATACCGTTTCTTCTTCTTTTTGTTGTCAAATAATTTCTCAATTTGCAGTAAGTAAGCCAGTCAGATGTGCAGCCAGACTTATTAGCCACTCCTTTTGCCCCATCACTTTCAACCATACAGTTGTTCAATTCCTCATCAATCCATGGAGCCTTAACAGTTCTAAAAATAAGTTTCTTAAGAGGTGCATGTTTATCAATAATTGGAAGAAGCAATTTCATACATTTATCAAGAGCAGCATCTGGATGCGCCTCATTAATCACATCAGATTTCCCACTTCCTGGTTGGATTTTTGTCAGATTTTCACCTGCCATATAACATAAGTTATGTTATACTAACATCATTCAAACAGTTTTAGAAAATTCAGAGTGTTTTCTATCCAAATCTACTAATAATATGCATATCTTAGCTTCTGGGCCTGAGTAGAAGGCAGTTTACTCTGGGTGCGCTTTTCATCCGAACGTGAAAATACTGCCCCCTAGCCCAAAGAGGTTAACAAAGAGTTACAGTCTGTTTGGGAATGGGTGACCAATAATAATCTGGTCCTGAACATCTCTAAAACTAAGAACATTGTATGTGTCTGTATGTGGGAGCTCATCTCTGTCTCTATGTGTTGTGTTCTCCTCAGGGTCAGTGACATTCACAACTATGTCCAGCGCTGTCAGAGGATAGGCTCATCTTTCATCCTGACTGCCTCACTTCCTTTTAGAGCTCCAGGAGGAGGGGCTAAGTCTGGAGGAGGCAGACCTAACCAACGCTGTCATCCTCCAGAGACCCCTCATCACAGAACACCTTCAGACACTCATGGCCATTAGGAACACTCAGAGACCTTGAAATCCCACCCATTGGTCAGTCTTGACCAATCGCAACATTCACATAGACAAAACATCCCTCTTAGTTAACTCCTGAAGTGAAGGCAATACTAACATACTATTCAGTAGTTCCTTTAGGGTCTGGCCAGGGTGGAGACATTGCTCCCAGTCCCCAGTCCCAGTCCCACAAAACCCATTACATTCACCCAAGCCTCCTCTACTCACCCCAGCCCTCTTCAACTTTTTGACGTCTCACATCACTCATTGAGCATCAAAAGGGCTCAAACTTCCTCCACTACATACAGTTGAAGTCGGAAGTTTACATACACTTAGGTTGGAGTCATTAAAACTCGTTTTTCAACTACTCCACAAATTTCTTGTTAACAAACTATAGCTTTGGCAAGTTGGTTAGGACATCTACTTTGTGCATGACACAAGTAATTTTTCCAACAATTGTTTACAGACAGATTATTTCACTTATAATTCACTGTATCACAATTCCAGTGGGTCAGAAGTTTACATGCACCAAGTTGACTGTGCCTTTAAACAGCTTGGAAAATTCCAGAAAATGATGTCATGGCATTAGAAGTTTCTGATAGGCTAAATGACATCCTTTGAGTCAATTGGAGGTGTACCTGTGGATGTATTTCAAGGCCTACCTTCAAACTCAGTGCCTCTTTGCTTGACATCATGGGAAAAACAAAAGAAATCAGCCAAGACCTCAGAAAAATAACAACAGCAAAGGACCTTGTGAAGATGCTGGAGGAAACAGGTACAAAGGTATCTACATCCACAGTAAAACGAGTCCTATATCAACATAACTTCAAAGGCCGCTCAGCAAGGAAGAAGCCACTGCTCCAAAACCGCCATAAAAAAGCCAGACTACGTTTTGCCACTGCACATGGGGACAAAGATGGTAATTTTTGGAGAAATGTCCTCTGGTCTGATGAAACAAAAATAGAACTGTTTGGCCATAATGACCATCGTTATGTTTGGAGGAAAAAGGGGGAGTCTTGCAAGCCGAAGAACACCATCCCAACCGTGAAGCATAGGGGTCGCAGCATCATGTTGTGGGGGTGATTTGCTACAGGAGGGACTGGTGCACTTCACAAAATAGATGGCATCATGAGGCAGGAAAATAATGTGGATATATTGAAGCAACATCTCAAGACAAAGTCAGGAAGTTAAAGCTTGGTCACAAACGGGTTTTCCAAATGGACAATGACCCCAAGCATACTTCCAAAGTTGTGGCAAAATGGCTAAAGGACAACAAAGTCAAGGTATTGGAATGGCTATTACAAAGCCCTGACCTCAATCCTATAGAAAATTTGTGGAACAAATGTCAGGAATTGGGAAAAACTGAGTTTAAATGTATTTGGCTAAGGTGTGTGTAAACTTCCGACTTCAACTGTAGCTCTAGCAACACTTTGTTTGTTATTTTCCATATTATGTCTAGATTGATGAGGGGGAAAAACAATTTAATCCATGTTAGAATAAGACTGTAACGTAACAAAATGTGGAAAAAGTCAAGGGGTCTGAATACTTTCCGAATGCACTGTATTAGCCATTTCTAAGACTCACTTAGATAATTTATTTGATTGTACGGCAGTAGCAATACAAGGATAACATTTACAGAAGAGATAGGAATGCCTGTGGGTGTATTTTTTTATTTATCATTTATTTAACTAGGCAAGTCAGTTAAGAACAAATTCCTATTGTCACGACTTCCGCCGAAGTTGGCTCCCCTGCCTGTTCGGGTGGTGCTCGGTGGTCGTCGTCACCGTCCTACTAGCCGCCACCGATCCCTTTTTCGTTTGTCTGTTTGTTTTGTCTGATTAGTTGCACCTGTGGTTTTTTTGGTTTCGTAAATGAGCTTCCCTATATTTAGGAGTTTGACCCGCCCTTGTTTTGTGCGGGATTGTCTTTTGGTTACGTGCGTGTGTTTTGGGTTTTGCAAGTGTTTCTCTGCGCCCTGTATGTTCGGGCTTATCATTTTTTGTGAAGTAGTAAAAAGGAATATTTTTCCCAAGCGGCTCTCTCTCTGCGTCTGATTCTTTCACCCACCTAGTCCCGCGTGACACCTATTTACAATGACGGCCTACCAAAAGGCAAAAGGCCTCCTGTGGGGACAGGGGCTGGGATAATAAAAAATAATAATTAAATAATAATTTCTGCGCCATATAAAATTATACTGAACAAAAATATAAACGCAACATGCAACAATTTCAAAGTTTTTACTGAGTTACAGTTCATATAAGAAAATAAGTCAATTGAAATAATTTAATTAGGCTCTAATCTATGAATTTCACATGACTGGGCAGGGGTGCAGCCATGGGTCGGCCTTGGTTGGCATAGACCCAACTACTTGGCAGCCAGGCCCACCTACTGTGGAGCCAGGCCCAGCCAATCAGAATGAGTTTTTCCCCACAAAAGGGCTTTATTACAGACAGCACCAAATTTCTGGGATTTTTTAATCCACCTCATGAAACATTCCAGATGATTCTTTGCTTCCATCTTTGTGGCAACAGTTTGGGGGGGGAAGGCCCTTTCCTGTTTAAGAATGACAATGCTCCTGTGCACAAAGCAAGCTCCATAAAGTAATGCTTTGACGAGATCTGTAAATGGGGCGGCAGGTAGCCTAGTAGTTAGAGCGTTGGGCAAGTAACCGAAAGGTTGCTAGATTGAATCCCCGAGCTGACAAGTTAAAAATCTGTCGTTCTACCCCTGATCAATGCAGTTAACCCACTTTTCCTATGCCGTCATTGTAAATAATAATTTGTTTTTAACTGACTTGCCTAGTTAAATAAAGGTTAAATAAATCCTGTGTGGAAGAACTTGACTGGCCTGCACAGATCCCTAACCTTACCACCTTTGGAATGCCGACTGCGAGCCAGGCCTAATCACCCAACATCAGTGCCCGACCTCACTAATGCTCTTGTGGCTGAATGGATCAAGACCCTGCAGCAATATTCCAACATTTAGTGGAAAGCCTTCCCAGACGAGTGGAGGCTGTTACAGCAGTAAAGGGGGAACCAACTCCATATTATGTCCATGTCCTGACTCTCTGAGGTCATTAAAGATCCCATGGCACTTATCGTAAGAGTAGGGGTGTTAACCCCGGTGTCCTGGCTAAATTCCCAATCTGGCCCTCAAACCATCATGGTCACCTAATAATCCCCAGTTTACAATTGGCTCATTCATCCCCCTCCTCTCCCCTGTAACTATTCCCCAGGTCGTTGCTGCAAATGAGAACGTGTTCTCAGTCAACTTACCTGGTAAAATAACGGTAAAAAAAATAAAAATAAATTAATGCCTATGATTTTGGAATGAGATGTTCGACGAGCAGGTGTCCACATACTTTTGATAATGTATGTACTGTGCAGTGTCCCTCAGGGCAGTTGCCTTGGGTTGTTACTGTTATACTTATTTTTTTACAAATGATTTACCACAAAGCTAGAATGACTATGTATGTGTAACAGTATAACTTTAGTACGTCCCCTCGCCCCGACCTCGGGCGCGAACCAGGGACCCTCTGCACACATCAACAACAGTCACCCACGAGGCGCCGTTACCCATCGCTCCACAAAAGCCGCGGGGGAACTCTGCAAGGGGAACCACTACTTCTAGGTTTCAGAGCAAGTGACGTAACCGACTGAAAGGCTGCTAGCGCGCACCACCGCTAACTAGCTAGCCATTTCACATCCGTTACACTCACCCCCCTTTCGACCTCCTCCTTTTCCGCAGCAACCAGTGATCCGGGTCAACAGCATCAATGTAACAGTATAACTTTAGACCGCCCCCTCGCCCCGGGCGCAAACCAGGTACCCTCTGCACACATCAACAACGGTCGCCCACGAAGCATCGTTACCCATCGCTCCACAAAGGCCGCGGCCCTTGCAGAGCAAGGGGAACCACTACTTCTAGGTTTCAGAGCAAGTGACATAACCAACTGAAAGGCTGCTAGCGCGCACCACCGCTAACTAGCTAGCCATTTCACATCCGTTACATATGCGGATAATTCCACACTGTATGTCAGCACCTAAAGCCAGTGAGCTCACTGAAATTCTAAATAAGGAATTACAGTATCAGAATGGGTGATTAATAATAAACTGGTCTTAAATACATCTAAAACTAAAAGCATTGTATTTGGTTCAAAACATTCTCTAAGACCTAAACCTTGTTGTGTATAAAGGGTGTGACCATTGAGCAAGTTGAGGAAGCTAAATTCCTAGGTATAACATTAGATGGTCAATTATCATTGTCAAGTCATATTGACAAAGTTTTTGTGAAGATGGGGAGGGGTATGTCTGTTATAAAAATATGTTGTGTATTTTACACAAAACATCTACTGTACTAGTTGTTCAGGTTCCGGTCTTGTCACATCTTGATTACTGTCCAGTAATATGGTCAAGTGCCGCATAGAAAGACCTAGCAAAGCTGCAGCTGGATTAAAACAGAGCAGCACGCCTTGCCCTTAACTACTATTATGAACCTCTTTGGCCCTGCAGTCTAGGGGGGATGGAAACGAGACCCGTAACATATCTCATGCAAATCATAATAGTGAAAAGGAACAGCGAGGACTAATAACAACAGACAGCTTAAATCTACCATCAAACACTTATGGTTATTTATTAAACACACGGTAAAGGGGGGGGGGGGGGGGGGGGGCTGAGCTGGACCCAAGGAAAGAAATAATAAATATCCCAAAACTCCTAAGCTAGTCTTAACTGCTTCAATAACCACTAGCTAACTAAGTGAGTGAGGAAGTGAGCCGGAGGGAGTAGTCGCATTCCGCTTCGCTCCACAGGTAATATTACCATTTCATTTTCATTTTCATTTTCATTACAGTACAACGGTTTGATTTGTTTGATCTTAGCTAGCTACATAGCCGTCTTTGTATCAAACATAATTGTGTAGTTATTGAGGTTCGCTAGCCAGCTATTTTCGTCCTAACGTAACGCAACGTAGCCAACACTGCTAGCTAGCCAGCTAGCCACCGAATAGCAGCATTGTAGAAACGAGTGCATTACAACGGAACGACTTGATTAGTGTAGTGTTAGCTGGCTACACAGTTGTCTTTGCTATCTTTGATTTGTTTGATCTTAACTAGCTACTTAGCTGGCTACATAGCCGTCTTTGTATCAAAGATAATTGTGTAGTTATTGAGGTTCGCTGAGGTTCGCTAGCCAGGTATTCTCGTCCTAACGTAACGTAACGTAACGTAGTCAACCCTGCTAGCTAGCCAGCTAGCCACCGATTAGCAGCACTGTAGAAACGATTACATTACAACGGAACGACTTGATTAGTGTAGTGTTAGCTAGCTACATAGTTGTCTTTGCTATCTTTGTATCTAAGATAATTGTGTAGCTTTGAGTAATTATCGGTTAGCTAGCCAGCTATTTTCGCCTGCCGCGCTGCCGTCCTCCTACCTAGCCAACACTGCTAGCTAACACTGCTAGCTAGCCAACTTCTACCGAATAGCAGCACTGTAGAAACTTACATTACAACGGAACGACTTGATTAGCGTAGTGTTAGCTAGTTGTCTTTGCTGTCCTTGTATCCAAGATAATTGTGTAGTTTAGAGAAATTTAAAGAAATTGTCGAGGTTACCTAGCCAGCTTCACTTTCAACAACGCAGCCACTGCTAGCCAGCCTACTTCACCAGCCAGCAGTACTATATCATTTTAGTCAATAAGATCTTTTATTTTATTTTTTTGCAACGTAAGCTTAACTTTCTGAACATTCGAGACGTGTAGTCCACTTGTCATTCTAATCTCCTTTGCATTAGCGTAGCCTCTTCTGTAGCCTGTCAACTATGTGTCTGTCTATCCCTGTTCTCTCCTCTCTGCACAGACCATACAAACGCTTCACACCGCGTGGCCGCGGCCACCCTAACCTGGTGGTCCCAGCCCGCACGACCCACGTGGAGTTCCAGGTCTCCGGTAGCCTCTGGAACTGCCGATCTGCGGCCAACAAGGCAGAGCTCATCTCAGCCTATGCGTCCCTCCAGTCCCTCGACTTCTTGGCACTGACGGAAACATGGCTCACCACAGTTAACACTGCTACTCCTACTGCTCTCTCTTCGTCTGCCCACGTGTTCTCGCACACCCCGAGAGCTTCTGGTCATTGGGGTGGTGGCACCGGGATCCTCATCTCTCCCAAGTGGTCATTCTCTCTTTCTCCCCTTACCCATTTGTCTATCGCCTCCTTTGAATTCCATGCTGTCACAGTTACCAGCCCTTTCAAGCTTAACATCCTTATCATTTATCGCCCTCCAGGTTCCCTCGGAGAGTTCATCAATGAGCTTGATGCCTTGATAAGCTCCTTTCCTGAGGACGGCTCACCTCTCACAGTTCTGGGTGACTTTAACCTCCCCACGTCTACCTTTGACTCATTCCTCTCTGCCTCCTTCTTTCCACTCCTCTCCTCTTTTGACCTCACCCTCTCACCCCCCCCCCCTACTCACAAGGCAGGCAATACGCTTGACCTCATCTTTACTAGATGCTGTTCTTCCACTAACCTCATTGCAACTCCCCTCCAAGTCTCCGACCACTACCTTGTATCCTTTTCCCTCTCGCTCTCATCCAACACTTCCCACACTGCCCCTACTCGGATGGTATCGCGCCGTCCCAACCTTCGCTCTCTCTCCCCCGCTACTCTCTCCTCTTCCATCCTATCATCTCTTCCCTCTGCCCAAACCTTCTCCAACCTATCTCCTGATTCTGCCTCCTCAACCCTCCTCTCCTCCCTTTCTGCATCCTTTGACTCTCTATGTCCCCTATCCTCCAGGCCGGCTCGGTCCTCCCCTCCCGCTCCGTGGCTCGACGACTCATTGCGAGCTCACAGAACAGGGCTCCGGGCAGCCGAGCGGAAATGGAGGAAAACTCGCCTCCCTGCGGACCTGGCATCCTTTCACTCCCTCCTCTCTACATTTTCCTCTTCTGTCTCTGCTGCTAAAGCCACTTTCTACCACTCTAAATTCCAAGCATCTGCCTCTAACCCTAGGAAGCTCTTTGCCACCTTCTCCTCCCTCCTGAATCCCCCTCCCCCCCCTCCTCCCTCTCTGCAGACGACTTCGTCAACCACTTCGAAAAGAAGGTCGACGACATCCGATCCTCGTTTGCTAAGTCAAACGACACCGCTGGTTCTGCTCACACTGCCCTACCCTGTGCTCTGACCTCTTTCTCCCCTCTCTCTCCAGATGAAATCTCGCGTCTTGTGACGGCCGGCCGCCCAACAACCTGCCCGCTTGACCCTATCCCCTCCTCTCTTCTCCAGACCATTTCCGGAGACCTTCTCCCTTACCTCACCTCGCTCATCAACTCATCCTTGACCGCTGGCTACGTCCCTTCCGTCTTCAAGAGAGCGAGAGTTGCACCCCTTCTGAAAAAACCTACACTCGATCCCTCCGATGTCAACAACTACAGACCAGTATCCCTTCTTTCTTTTCTCTCCAAAACTCTTGAACGTGCCGTCCTTGGCCAGCTCTCCTGCTATCTCTCTCAGAATGACCTTCTTGATCCAAATCAGTCAGGTTTCAAGACTAGTCACTCAACTGAGACTGCTCTTCTCTGTATCACGGAGGCGCTCCGCACTGCTAAAGCTAACTCTCTCTCCTCTGCTCTCATCCTTCTAGACCTATCGGCTGCCTTCGATACTGTGAACCATCAGATCCTCCTCTCCACCCTCTCCGAGTTGGGCATCTCCGGCGCGGCCCACGCTTGGATTGCGTCCTACCTGACAGGTCGCTCCTACCAGGTGGCGTGGCGAGAATCTGTCTCCTCACCACGCGCTCTCACCACTGGTGTCCCCCAGGGCTCTGTTCTAGGCCCTCTCCTATTCTCGCTATACACCAAGTCACTTGGCTCTGTCATAACCTCACATGGTCTCTCCTATCATTGCTATGCAGACGACACACAATTAATCTTCTCCTTTCCCCCTTCTGATGACCAGGTGGCGAATCGCATCTCTGCATGTCTGGCAGACATATCAGTGTGGATGACGGATCACCACCTCAAGCTGAACCTCGGCAAGACGGAGCTGCTCTTCCTCCCGGGGAAGGACTGCCCGTTCCATGATCTCGCCATCACGGTTGACAACTCCATTGTGTCCTCCTCCCAGAGCGCTAAGAACCTTGGCGTGATCCTGGACAACACCCTGTCGTTCTCAACTAACATCAAGGCGGTGGCCCGTTCCTGTAGGTTCATGCTCTACAACATCCGCAGAGTACGACCCTGCCTCACACAGGAAGCGGCGCAGGTCCTAATCCAGGCACTTGTCATCTCCCGTCTGGATTACTGCAACTCGCTGTTGGCTGGGCTCCCTGCCTGTGCCATTAAACCCCTACAACTCATCCAGAACGCCGCAGCCCATCTGGTGTTCAACCTTCCCAAGTTCTCTCACGTCACCCCGCTCCTCCGCCCTCTCCACTGGCTTCCAGTTGAAGCTCGCATCCGCTACAAGACCATGGTGCTTGCCTACGGAGCTGTGAGGGGAACGGCACCTCAGTACCTTCAGGCTCTGATCAGGCCCTACACCCAAACAAGGGCACTGCGTTCATCCACCTCTGGCCTGCTCGCCTCCCTACCACTGAGGAAGTACAGTTCCCGCTCAGCCCAGTCAAAACTGTTCGCTGCTCTGGCACCCCAATGGTGGAACAAACTCCCTCACGACGCCAGGACAGCGGAGTCAATCACCACCTTCCGGAGACACCTGAAACCCCACCTCTTCAAGGAATACCTAGGATAGGATAAAGCAATCCTTCTGCCCCCCCCCCCCCCTTAAAAGATTTAGATGCACTATTGTAAAGTGGCTGTTCCACTGGATGTCATAAGGTGAATGCACCAATTTGTAAGTCGCTCTGGATAAGAGCGTCTGCTAAATGACTTAAATGTAAATGTAAATGTAACCAATAAAATACAGTGGGTGATCCGCCCAGTTCTAACTAGGCTACTTAGACAAAGTTTTCCTACGGGTAATGTATGCCCATGGGCGACTTGGCTTTGTACCCCCTTTTCCCACCAACAAACAAACAGTCATACACCATAACAATACATACTCACTTAATAATGGAAAAATGTGACATGTAGGTGCAAAAACAAAAAAGAGATAACTCAATCCAGAGGGAGAGAGAGAGGGAGGGAGGGAGATAGAGAGAGAGAGAGAGAGAGACAGAGAGAAAGAGAGAGAGGTAAAAGAGAGTTTGGGAAAACAACTGACTGGGTTTTTAAACCAAGGGAAAGGGGATGTGATTGGATAAGGGAAAAGGAGCAGGTGTCTTCAGTGGCGACTGATTGGCGACTGATGAGTGACACCTGTGACTAAGGCAGAAGGAGAGAAAACAAATACATACAGGATACCTATATCTGTAACAACTACACATACAGAACTTACATCAAAGACATTTATGCCAATCTTTCCTGGTTGAATGTTGTCAAGAGATGAATGGATTCTCTTTTAGTTTTTATGAGAAGTATTACTGTCATGAAAATTCCTTATTGTCTGCATAATCAAATAACATTCAGCTGGAAAATAGTTGTATAATGGTAAATAATGTAAATAATGGTTACTTCTCAGAAAGTATTGAGCTTTTAAGAGGAATAAATCAAGGCTGTCCGTTGTCTCCATATCTATTTATTATGGCCATTAAAATGCTAGCTATTAAAATGAGATCCAACAAGAACATCAAGGGGTTAGAATTCCAGGGGATAAAAACAAAACTGTTAATGTACAGTCGTGGCCAAAAGTTTTGAGAATGACACAAATATTAATTTCCACAAAGTTTGCTGCTTTCAGTGTCTTTATATATTTTTGTCAGATGTTACTATGGAAATCTGAAGTATAATTACAAGCATTTCATAAGTGTCAAAGGCTTTTATTGACAATTACATGAAGTTGATGCAAAGAGTCAATATTTGCAGTGTTGACCCTTATTTTTCAAGACCTCTGCAATCCGCCCTGGCATGCTGTCAATTAACTTCTGGGCCACTTCCTGACTGATGGCAGCCCATTCTTGCATAATCAATGCTTGGAGTTTGTCAGAATTTGTGGGGTTTTGTTTATCAACCCGCCTCTTGAGGATTGACCAGAAGTTCTCAATGGGATTAAGGTCTGGGGAGTTTCCTGGCCATGGACCCAAAATATCGAATTTTTGTTCCCCGAGCCACTTAGTTATCACTTTTGCCTTATTGCAAGGTGCTATATCATGCTGGAAAAGGCATTGTTCGTCACCAAACTGTTCCTGGATGGTTGGGAGAAGTTGCTCTTGGGGGATGTGTTGGTACCATTCTTTATTCATGGCTGTGTTCTTAGGCAAAATTGTGAGTGAGCCCACTCCCTTGGCTGAGAAGCAACCCCACACATTAATGGTCTCAGGATGCTTTACTGTTGGCATGACACAGGACTGATGGTAGCGCTCACCTTGTCTTCTCCGGACAAGCTTTTTTTCTGGATGCCCCAAACATTTGGAAAGGGGATTCATCCGAGAAAATGACTTTATCCCAGTCCTCAGCAGTCCAATCGCTGTACCGTTTGCAGAATATCAGTCTGTCCCTGATGTTTTTCCTGGAGAGGAGTGGCTTTTTTGCTGCCCTTCTTGACACCAGGCCATCCTCCAAAAGTCTTCGCCTCACTGTGCGTGCAGATGCACTCACACCTGCCTGCTGCCATTCCTGAGCAAGCTCTGTACTGGTGGTGCCTCGATCCCGTGGTTTGACGCCTTGTTGTGAAAGAAGGGATGCAGCGAAGAGGAGAAGAGACAGGTCCTGTCAAGTCCTGAGACAAGTCCTGTGATGCTTGTGGAGCCCAAACCGTTTGGACACTACAGAGGTTTTTGTGAGAAGACCGATTTTCGGGATGTCTCCTGGTCTCACAAAAAACCCAGTATCTCTGCCACGTTCCACTGCAGTCTTGGAAAGGATGAGGTCGATTGAGATGCAGCCCATGAAAAAAAGTAGTTTAAAAATGTGGATTTTGATGGGGATTTGTTTATTATTTATTACTGCAGCCCTCATCCTCCACATACAACACCCCCAAAGCACAAACAACCCTGGGCCGCTCGTCTTTTCAGTTCGCTGCAGCTAGCGACTAGAACAAGCTGCAACAAACACACAAACTGGACAGTTTTATCTCCATGTCTTCATTCAAAGACTCAATGATGGACTCTGACAGTTGTGGCTGCTTCATGTGATGCATTGTTGTCTCTACCTTCTTGCCCTTTGTGCTGTTGCCTGTGCCCAATAATGTTTGTACCATGTGTTTGCTGCTGTCATGTTGTTGTTTGAGTTTGAGTTTATTTTTACAGGGACAGTGCACAATGTTGTCATGTTGTGATGCTACCATGCTGTGTTGCTGCCATGCTATGTTGTTGTCTTAGGTCTCTATGTAGTGTTTTTGTAATGAGGTGTAAATTCGCTGCAGGTGTTTATTTCACCTAGGACTGAAGGCTAGAACTGGTTCTCACAAACGAGCTGGGAAAAGGCTTAGTAGAGTCAAAATGAACAATAATTCACAAAGGCACAAACAGAATGAACTGAACTATATAAGGAGCTGATGAGACCAGGTGAGTAACTAACACTGTTGAAATCAATGAACAAAAATGAGAGACAGGACTACGTTCAAGAACACAACGAAACAGAACACAAGGTTGACTAAGAAAACAAATTCAGAACCTTACAGTTGTGGTGTCTCTCTTGTCTTGATGTGTGTTTTGTCCTATATATATATATATATATATATATATATATATATATATATATATATATATATATATATATATATATATATATATATATATATATATATATATATATATATATATTAATCCCAGCCCCCGTCCCCGCAGGAGGCCTTTAGCCTTTAGCTAGGCCGTCATTGTAAATAAGAATTTGTTCTTATCTGACTTGCCTAGTTAAATAAAGGTGAAATAAAAATAAAAATAAAATGCATTACGCTAATTGGATTTCCAAGGGGCGCGGGCATTGCTGTAGAGGGTTTCAATGCCATTGTCTTCGATATTTAAAGCCACACGGAGGGAACACGAGACATAAGAAAGAGCAGGACACAAGGAGAGTCGATGTGAAAGCTACTGCACAGCTGGAAAACCCAGAGAACTAGACAGGTATTTTCTTTAGGCTACCATGGGTCTGCCAGGCAGACAGCCAGCGGGGTCCTGTTGTAAAAGGGGACACATTTCCCATCCGCGACATATTTAATAGCACTACGCGTGCCTGCAATTACCTGACTTTAAGTCCCATTTTATATTTTCCAAACTGTCTTTTTACCTGATCCGCTACAGAAATGTTATTTGCACATTCCTCTTCACGCGTTATTTAGCATTATCGGAAACATATACGGAGTAATGCGTTCATATGCTTGATTTCCCGATGCTGATATATTTTAGAGGCAGTAATTCTGCTGGCAAGAGCGGACTGAATGTTTGGAACGTGTGAGGAAATCTTAAGGGTTTGGCTGGGTTCTCATTTTAAGTTATCTGTGGCCCGGTTGCTGGCAACGTATCTGAGAGAATGCAGGTTAGTATCTGAGAGAATGCAGGTTAGTTGACTGCTCGGCGGTTAGCGGTTTGACGCCTTGTTGTGAGAGAAGGGATGCAGCGAAGAGGAGAGAGGAGAAGAGAAACGACCGGTCTTCCGTGGGACAGGTTGTGCGCTGAATGAATCGTAGAACAAACACTCGTGAGTTAGATTAACCCTTTCACAATATAAAAAGCATTGGATATATTAGAACACAAGATTTTAAAACTGGTTGGTATGGGATTGTTCTAACTATGCACCTGTCAATTGCCTATTTGGTGACAATCATAATAGTTTATAATTAAACGTGCCCAGATTTAGGCCTATAACCTGTATAAAGTGTGTGTCTGTGTGTCACGTCTCTGGTGTGTTTGTGCGTGCAATTTAAACCTACATCGCAGCCACGTAGGCTGAGAGAGAGAGAACGAGAAGTCTGATGATACCATCGTTTTTTCTCAGATCTCATAATTGTGACCTCTGCAGACTAATGCAGACACCTTTTTGCTCAAATCTGTAGACTGAAATTAAAACTTGTTTTAAACATACTGTCGCCTGTAGGCTGAAGTTCCACTGCCTCAAAATGTAAGGTCAAATAATGTGTATTGATCATCTTAAGTGCATAATTTTTCACGGTGGCTGATAATTAGAAATATGTCCAAACAACCTCTGCTTCGTTATATAGGCCTACCTACAGTACGAGTCAAAAGTTTGGACACACTTGCTCATTCCAGGGTTTTTCTTTATTTTACTATTTTCTGCATTCTGCAAAACTATGAAATAACACATATGGAATCATGTAGTAACCAAAAAAAGTGTTAAACAAATCTAAATATATTTTATATTTGAGATTCTTCAAACTAGCGACCCTTTGGCTTGATGACAGCTTTTCACACTCTTGGCATTTTCTCAACCAGCTTCATGAAGTAGTCACCTGGAATGCATTTCAATTAACAGGTGTGCCTTGTTAAAAGTTAATTTGTGGAAGTTCTTTCCTTCTTAATGCATTTGAGCCAATCAGTTGTGTTGTGACAAGGTAGAGGTGGTATACCGAAGATAGCCCTATTTGGTAAAAGACCAAGTCCATATTATGTCAAGAACAGCTCAATTAAGCAAAGAGAAACGATGGTCCATTACTACTTTAAGACATGAAGGTAATTCAATGCGGAACATTTCAAGAACTTTGAAAGTTTCTTCAAGTGCAGTCGCGAAAACCATCAATCGCTGTGATGAAACTGGCTCTCATGTGGAATACCACAGTAAAGGAAGACCCAGAGTTACCTCTGCTGCAGAGGATAAGTTCATTAGAGTTGCCATCCTCAGAAATCTGCAATTAACTACACCTCACATTGCAGCCCAAATAAACGCTTCACAGAGTTCAAGTAACAGACACATCTCAACATCAACTGTTCAGAGGAGGCTGCGTGAATCAGGCCTTCATGTTCGAATTGCTGCAAAGAAACCACTACTAAAGGACACCAATAATAAGAAGAGACTTGCTTGGGCCAAGAAACACGTGCAATAGACATTAGACTGGTGGAAATCTGTCCATTAGTCTGATGAGTCCAAATTTGAGATTTTTGGTTCCAACCTGCCGTGTCTTTGTGAGACGCAGACTAGGTGAACTTATGATTTCCGCATGTGTGGTTCCCACCGTGAAGCAGGGAGGAGGAGGTGTGATGGTGTGGGAGTCCTTTGCTGGTGACACTGTCAGTGATTTTTTTTTTAATTCAAGGCACACTTAATTAACCAGCATGGCTGCCACAGCATTCTACAGCGATACGCCATTCTATCTGGCTTGCGCTTAGTGGGACTATCATTTTTTTTTCAACAAGACAATGACACATCCAGGCTGTGTAAGGGCTATTTGACCAAGAAAGAGAGTGATGGAGTGCTGTATCAGATGACCTGGCCTCCACAATCACCCGACCTCAACCCAATTGAGATGGTTTGGGATGAGTTGGACCGCAGAGTGATGGAAAAGCAGCCAACAAGTGCTCAGCATATGTGGGAACTCCTTCAAGACTGTTGGAAAAGCATTCCAGGTGACTACCTCATGAAGCTGGTTGAGAGAATGCCAAGAGTGTGGAAAGCTGCCATCAAGGCAAAGGGTGGCTTCTTTGAAAAATCTAAAATAGAAAGTATATTTTGATTTGTTTAACACTTTATTGGTTACTACATGATACCAAATGTGTTATTTGATAGTTTTGATGTCTTCATTATTATTCTACGATGTAGAAAATATTGAGAATAAAGAAAAACCCTTGAATGAGTAGGTGGTACTGTATGTTATTATAACCCTGTAATGACTATAATGTCAATGTTATTATCTGTTGACCACTGGAGGCGCATGTCCTTGTGAATGAAGTGGAACAGCACTGTCTGTCAAACACCGCAGTCTCCTTCTGCTCTCCTGCTGGAATCTGCCTGCGTGTGACTCTCTCCCTGTATCTCTCTGAGCCTGCCGTCCACTGAGTGCCTCTACTCTTCTCTTGTCTCAGCATCACTCAGGTAAAGCCAATACGGCCTTCTCTTTCTATTATTGCGTTCTTGCTTGTTGTTTACATGGGATGTGACTGAGATAATGACAGAGCTTTGAGGTTGTAAGGGATGTGTTCACTTATGGCAAAACTGCTATGATATAGTAAGAAATTATTGTTTGTTATATGTGTTGGTTAGATTCTGTAGATTCCGTTTGTGGCGGCACCATTTCACCACGTCAAATTCCTGGTACATGCAAATGTATTTGGCGAATAAAGGTGATTCTGATTCTGAGATAGCCTCACTCGTAAACAAAAATACAGAACATTTGCAATCTTATTTCCATGTGTTTTGCCTCCCAATATAGGGTGTCACGCTTTCTTTATCCTCTTTTAATAATGATACATGGAGACATCGCATCTCTTAAGTAGATGTATTAATAGGATGTGGCGTTGCTGGCTAACGTAAATGCATGTGAAATAGAGATCAGGGTGATAAATAGGGGAGATATGAGTGTGAAGGGGATGGTTATGTGTGTGTTTACAGTATGTGTGGAACTGTCTGCCTAACTGCCCTTCCCTCTCTGGCTCAGTTCCAGCCCCTGAGCACTGAACACAGGGCAGCATGTGAGTGGCGGCAGAGTTGAGCAGCCTCACGTCCTCCTGACACACACAGGAACACCAGCTCATCCCCGGCCGTCACTTAGAGCCACACACACACACACATACGTACACTCACACTCAGACACACACCACACACAGACGCACACACTTTCCGACTCAGAGAGACACACATTCACTCACATTCACATACAAACGCTCAGGAGCCAGCCATGGCGAAGGGAGAGAGGGTACCCGATACCCCAGCAGGCAAACTCTTCAAGCCCCCAGAGCCAGCTTTCAACAAGCCCCCCCACCAGGTAGGGAAACACTGCTTTTATTTTGTGAATCAGTTGGTTAGTTTACCCCTGGACTGACATCTCAGGGACATTCGTGTTCCTTTGGTTTGGGTTTCTGTCATGCTGTTATACCATGCCTGGATTTTTGAGAGATTGAGGGCAGGGAGTTAGTTAATTACATTGAACATCAGTTGGATTGTGATAATACTACTTACAGCTTAGGACCAGAATTAGAGGACGTTTCTCTCTCTGTTGGATGGATGATATTGGTGTAAGCTCACCCTGAGTGCTTTTGGGTACCAGTAAGACGGCCTGAATGTCAGAAAGAGACATTCCTGTGAAAGAATGCACTGTGTGTGTGTGTGTGCCAGTGAAAATATGTGAAGCCGTGTACTCGTGTGAGTAAATGGAATGCTTACTTATTGATGGTATTCCAGCACACATGCCCAGGGGCGCAAGGCAATGACAAACGAGGAGCCAAACCTTTATTTTACTATACCACTAGTTCGTTATAATGCAGATGTAGCCTATTGTGTTTCATTATACCTCCAGTGCATTGATGCAGACAAAAAATAAGTACTCTACATCGTCTTCTATGTTTAGATTCACACGGGCTCATTCACTGCTGGTAATTCAATATTGTCTGGCTGTTCTTATTGCTCCGCAATGGGTTTAATGCTGTCCTAATTCAGTGTGTAGCCATTGAAGAAAAGTGATGTAATATTCACATCGTTTTTCTGAAAGAATGGATGCAGCGTGACCTTGAGCTGTGTGTGTTTGTGTGTGTGTGAGTGTGGAGGAGCTGTGTGTGTACAGCATGGCCCTTATGATTGATATGTGTGTGACCTGGGTGAATTATACATGGTAAAGCAGCTAAAGCAGAGGCTGAAACATAGGAGACTAAAGCCCCTAATGCAGGGTTCCCCAAATGGTGGCCCCCGCGGGTGTTTTTTAAAATTGTTGGACATAAAAGACTGTACAAACACCAGGAAATGAGCACCAAGTGATTATAATTTTGGAAATCTGTTCCCAGGTATTCCCACACATAATAGAGAGATATGTAATCGTATATACAAATGTTAGCAAGTTTTGAAATGATTGTTTTAGTCAAATATTATATCTGTTTGGGCTTCTTGCGGTCAATTTGCAGTTAAACAAATTATTTGTAATTATTTCTAGTTGATGATCCCTGCCCTAACGAGTCACCTGTCACAGTGAGTCCCTCAGCTTCAGCCAGGTCCCCTCACACACACACACACACACACACACACACACACACACACACACACACACACACACACACACACACACACACACACACACACACACACACACACACACACACACACACACACACACACACACACACACACACACACACACACACACACACAAACCATAAAATCTGCCTTTTAAGTCTGATGTCAAATTGTATTCTACTGCCTGTAAACCTTTATGTAAAGCTCTAAACCAGCTTTATTTCTTTATACAACCAGCTTTATCTATCACACGCATACAGTACACACACTCAATCTGTGAATGCTGACAGAAGTGGGAAAAGCAATCAAACATATTCACTATTCCCTACTCATCCTCTGTGTGCGTCACAGTCAGCTAATAACTAAGATCCTCTTTAAAAACATAAAGGCACGTAGCCAGAGTCGCTTTTTCCCCACTTCATCATCATTAACAAAGCCATTTACTTTGGGAATTTGCCCCATTTTCCCAGGGCCACAGTTTGCTGATGGTCTGTTCTCTCTGAGGTGCTTTTGTGTGTGTGTGTGTGTGTGTGTGTGTGTGTGTGTGTGTGTGTGTGTGTGTGTGTGTGTGTGTGTGTGTGTGTGTGTGTGTGTGTGTGTGTGTGTGTGTGTGTGTGTGTGTGTGTGTGTGTGTGTGTGTGTGTGTGTGTGTGTGTGTGTGTGCGCGTGCGTGCAGTTATAGGAAGCTAGATAACGTGGGTCCAGACAGGGGAGGGATATCCTGTTTACGTCTGCAGTGATAAGAGCTCAGTAAATAAGACTGTAGTCAGACTCTCTCTCTCTCTGTGTCTATGTGTGTATAGGTAGAGCTAGGCAAGCGCCACTAATGAATGCTATCAGGCCCTGACTATCTGGTATGAAGTTAAGACAGATAAATCCTTGTCTGATGACCTGTGGACTATTTAACTGTCTTGTACAAAGAGAGAGCCTAAAACGATATGACCTCTTTACAGTACACTCTTAGAAAAAAAGGTGCTAGCGACAACCAAAAAGGGTTCTTTGGCTGTCCCCATTGGAGAACCGTTTGAAGAACCCCATTTGGTTCCAGGTAGAACCCTTTTAGGTTCCATGTAGAACCCTTTCCACAGAGGGTCCTACATGGAACCCTAAACAGTTTTACCTGGAACAAAAAAATGGTTCTACTTGGAACCAAAAAGGGTCATCCTATAGGGATAGCCGCAGAACCCTTTTGGAACCCTTTTTTCCAAGAGTGTAGCTCTCTTTTCTGGTTTAACCCCCTCAGTGTGGAGTATGTTATGCGGATACAAACAGTGACGGCGAGTCCAACTACATAGCTGTATTGCAGATGACGGTTAACGTCATAGATACACTTGATGTTGAACCAAGACATCACTGATCTGGCACAGACCATTGGGATATTAAGACCCTGCATCAGTAAACCAGTATTTTCCGTAGGAACCAACGACTTGTCTTGTCTTCCCATTTAGAGCTAACTGCAGTGAGGATGAGTGGAGGGAGTAGAGACTAAGTAGAGACTGAGAGAATAATTACACAGCCCCCTTCTAGAAGTATCATTCTAGAAACCATCAATGTTTTCTTGAGGAGAAGAAAGAGAAAGATAAATTAAAGTCAGACAGATAATGACAGTGTGTTGAAGGGCTTTGGACTCGGTGGTTGGTCTGTAGTTGTTTTGGTGATATCTTTCTTTCATAAAGCCTGAAAGGCCTATAGCTGTGGGCGGCGAGGTAACGCGCCCATAACTGTAATGTATGGAAACAACAATGTTTAGAGAGAGAGAGTGTGGAGAGAGATGGGGGAAGAGAAAAAAGAAAGGAGGAAGAGAAAAAAGAAAGGAGAGAGAGAGGGAGAGTGTAGAGAGAGAGAGAGAGAGAGAGAGAGAGAGAGAGAGAGAGAGAGAGAGAGAGAGAGAGAGAGAGAGAGAGAGAGAGAGAGAGAGAGAGAGAGAGAGAGAGAGACTGTATATAGACATAATATGACTTTTGGAACTTTTGTGAGTGTAATGTTTACAGTTAAGTTTTTATTGTTTATTTTACTTTGGTTAATTTTCTATTTCACTTGCTTTGGCAATGTTACAATATGTTTTCCATGCCAATAAAGCCCTTAGATTGAAATTGAATTGAGAGAGAGCGAGAGAAAGAAAGATAAATATATATACTGTATATACATATAGAGAGAGAGAGAGACAGAAGGTAAGACATTTAATCAGAAGCTGCTGTATTTTGGTCCGTGCCATGTGTGTTTCCGTGTCTGTCTCTGAGATGTTCATAACAGTCGTAAATATTGGGCATTCCAGGAGCCTGGTGTTTTTTCTGCTATTTCATGTGTAAGGATGGAAACATCTCTGATCATCCCCTGATCATAAGTGTTAGGGTTAGTTGATAGTTAGTCGAAATGTTGTTGACCGTTATTAAACATCTACTGAACATCTACAGACCATCTACTTGGGACTATCCAGATAAAGTATTACCCTTCTATCTCATGGATAGTGCTTGACTAAACAATGTCGCCAGTCATATTTGGACATATATTTCATATACTATTTGGACAAGGAAGTTAGTCATGGTCTATGACATAAGGTCATACGTCTGTATCGACTGTCATCTGAATGGCGCTCAGGGATGTCTCTGACATCACAGTGGACAATATATTTCTGAAATTAGAATTCTAAAGATGGGAATTCTATCTCCAGTTCTGTGGTTCTGAATTTTTTGGGGACGTCATAAATCCAGCGTCCTGCTGTCACAGACTCATTCTGCTACAAAATCTGTATTCCTTATCCACAAAGATAGCTGTAACGGTAGTCCTCCTCCTCTTCAACCGAAAAGGAGGAGTAGTGATGGAACCAAGGCGCAGCGGGTTGTGAACACATAATTTATTTAAAGACAAGACGAAAAAACACGAACTTCACTATAACTAACAAAACAACAAACGGAGTAGACAGACCTGGACGACGAACTTACATTGAACACGAAGAACGCACGAACAGGGAAAATAGACTACACAAAATGACGATGTACAAAAACAAACCGAACAGTCCCGTATGGTGCGACAAACACTGACACAGGAGACAACCACCCGCAACGAACACTGTGAAACAACCTACCTAAATATGACTCTCAATTAGAGGAACGCCAAACACCTGCCTCTAATTAAGAGCCATACCAGGCAACCCTTAAACCAACATAGAAACACAAAACATAGAATGCCCACCCAAACTCACGTCCTGACCAACTAACACATACAACAAACTAACAGAAATAGGTCAGGAACGTGACAATAGCTTCCATCTTCAGATTTGTTTCCTGCTTGTATCTTATCTGAGGCTAATATTTAGGCTACATAGCCATGGCTAACAAACATAATTATTGTCTTTACGCGGTAAAGAAAGGCAGAGTAGTCAACTGTATCTCATAGGCTTTGCATATCATTTATTTGACTTTTTCTCGGATAATGCACTTCATGAAATGTGTGAGTGATAGGCCTAACTGACTTGTAACTCTCAGATATTTTTCGGCCCATCCGTAGACTGTGCTGGACCAGAGGCTGTCTTTCTGCAGTAAACTGTGTTTCGCCATCGGAGGAGCGCCCAATCAGGTGGCCGGCAGCGCTACGGCGTTCTTCCTCCAGATCTACCTGCTCGATGTCGCCCAGGTAACACATCTGTGTGTGTCCCTCTCTTTATCTCTTCCTATTTTTTTTCTCTATCTCTCTCACTCTCTCTCCCTCTTTTTCCTTCTTTCCCTCCTTTCCCTTCTCTCGGTGTCTTCTAACTCCTGTGTTAACTCCTCCTCAGATCAACCCTTTCCAGGCCTCCATGGTTCTGTTCATAGGGAAGGCGTGGGGAGCCATGACCGACCCTGTTGTCGGCTTCTTCATCACCAAGAGCAGGTGGACCAGGATAGGCAGACTCATGCCCTGGTGAGACCATACACACATCACTCACTGATTGCACAGAGTGCACACACCTGGTTTCCCAAGGGAAAAAACAGCAGAGCAGCTCCATAGGACCACAGTGCTTAGTGTTTACATACACTCTGAGAACTGCTAGACTTCACATTTGGACTCTATGGAATTATACTGAAGCTTTTCTCCGTGGCCGATGTGAGTCAAAGTTTTAAACATTTTAACACTCGCAAGGCCGCCGGGCCAGACGGAATACCAGGGCACGTTCTCAATGCATGCCCAGACCAGCTGGCAAGTGTCTTCACTGACATGTTCAATCTCTTCTCGTCCCAGTATGTAATCCCAACATGTTTCAAACTGACCACCATTGTCCCTGTTCCAAAGAGCTCCAAGGTAACCTGCCTAAATTACTACAGCCATGTAGCACTCACATCTGAAATGAAGTGCTTTGAAAGGCTGGTCATGACACACACCAACACCACCATCACCGGACATCCTGGACCCACTCCAATTCGTATACTGACCAACAGATCCACAGAGGACACAATATCAATTGCACTTCACACACTGCCCTCTCCCACCTGGACAAGAAGGGAAATAACTATGTGAGATTTCTGTCCATAGACTACAGCTCAGCGTTCAACACCATAGTCCCCCCTCCAAGCTCCTCACCAAGCTGGGGACCCTGGGACTGAACACCTCCCTCTGTAACTGGATCCTGGGTAGGCAACAACCCCTCCGCCACACCGTCCCTCATGTTGTGTGCTTAGTCCCCTCCTGTACTCCCTGTTCACTCACGAGTGCGTGGCCACGCACGACTCCAACACCATCATCAAGTCCGACGACGACACGACGGTGGCAGGGCTGTTCATCTGCGGCAATGAGACAGCCTACTGGGTGGAGGTCATAAACTTGGCAGTGTTGTGCCATGACAACAACCTTTTCCTCAATGTCAGTAAGACCAAAGACCTGATTGTGGACTACAGTAGAAAGAGGGGAGCGCACTCCCCCCATCCATATCGACAAGGCTGTAGTGGAGCCGGTCGAGAGCTTCACTTTCCTTGGTATCCATTTCACTAAGGACTTTACATGGTCAACTCACACCCGCACAGTCGTGAAGAGGGCATGAAAGCGCTTCTTCCCCCTCAGGGGGATCCTCAAAACGTTCTACAGCTGCACCATCGAGAGCATCTTGACTGGCTGCATCACCACTTGGTATAGCAAATACGCCACCCTTGACCACAAAACGCTACAGAGGGTGGTGTAGACAGCTCAGTACATCACTGGGGCCGAGCTCCCTGCCATCCTTGACCTCAGGTGGTGTCAAAGGAAGGCCTAAAAAAATTGACAAAGACTCCCCAGACTATCTGCACTGACCCTATCGTACACCGGCTTTGCACACTCACAATACTATACAGTATATACACACTACATACACACTCACACACACTACACTGACACTCTCACACGACCCCCACACACAAACGCACACGCACACACACACGCACACACGCACACAGAGAGACAGAGACATAAACACACACACAAACTTGCACACTCATCATATGTTGCTGCTACTCTGTTCTTTATTTTTTTATTCTTACTCTTATTATTATATATCCTGATGCCTAGTCACTTTTTACTCATATTATTATCTATCCTGATGCCTAGTCACTTTACCCTTTACCCACTTTACCCTTTTATGTACATATCTACCTCAAATACCTCGTACCCCTGCACATCGCCTCTGTACTGTTACTCCCTGTATATACAATGGCAAGAAAAAGTATGTGAGCCCTTTGGAAATACCTGGATTTCTGAATAGATTGGTCATCAAATTTGATCTGATCTTCATCTAAGTCGCAACAATAGACAAATATAGTGTGCTTAAACTAATAACACACAAATTGTTGTGATTTTCTTGTCTATATTGAATACATAATTTAAACATTCACAGTGTAGGTTGGAAAAAGTATGTGAACCCCTAGACTAATGACTTCTCCAAAAGCTAAGTGGAGTCAGGAGTCAACTAACCTGGAGTCCAATCAATGATACGAGATTGGAGATGTTGGTTAGAGCTGCCTTGCCCTGTAAAAAACACCAAATTTGAGTTTACTATTCACAAGAAGCATTGCCTGATGTGAACCATGCCTCATCTCAGAAGACCTAAGATTTAAAATTGTTGACTTGCATAATGCTGGAAAGGGTTACAAAAGTATCTCTAAAAGCCTTGATGTTCATCAGTCCATGGTAAGACAAATTGTCTATAAATGGAGAAAGTTCAGCATGTTGTTACTCTCTCTAGAAGTGGCCGTCCTGCAAAGACGTCCTGCAAGAGCACAGCGCAGAATGCTCAATGAGGTTAAAAAGAATCCTAGAGTGTCAGCTAAAGACTTACAGAAATATCTGGAACATGATAACATCTCTGTTGACGAGTCTACGATACGTAAAACACTAAACAAGAATGGTGTTCATGGGCGGACACCACGGAAGAAGCCACTGCAGTCCAAAAAACCCCATTGCTGCACATCTGAAGTTTGCAAAAGTGCACCTGGATGTTCCACAGCGATACTGGCAAAATATTCTGTGGACAGATGAAACTACAGTTGAGTTGTTTGGAAGGAACACACAACCCTATGTGTGGAGAAAAAAAGGCACAGCACACCAACATCAAAACCTCATCCCAACTGTAAAGTATGGTGGAGGGAGCATCATGGTTTGGGACTGCTTTGCTGCCTCAGGGACTGGACAGCTTGCTATCATCAGCGGAAAAATGAATTCCCAAGTTTATCAAGACATTTTGCAGGAGAATGTAAGGATATCTGTTCACCAATTGAAGCTCAACAGAAGTTAGGTGATGCAACAGAACAACGAACCAAAACACAGAAGTAAATCAACCACAGAATGGCTTGAACAGAAGAAAATACGCCTTCTGTAGTGGCCCAGTCAGTCCTGACCTCAACCCAATTGAGATGCTGTGGCATGACCTCAAGAGGGCGGTTCACACCAGACATCCCGAGAATATTGCTGAACTGAAACAGTTTTGTAAAGAGGAATGGTCCAAAATTCCTCCTGACCGTTGTGCAGGTCTGATCCGCAACTACAGAAAACGTTTGGTTGAGGTTATTGCTGCCAAAGGAGGTTCAACCAGTTATTAAATCCAAGGGTTCACATACTTTTCCCACCCTGCGCTGTGAATGTTTACACAGTGTGTTCAATAAAGACATGAAAATGTATAATTGTTTGTGTGTTATTAGTTTAAGCAGACTGTGTTTGTCTATTGTTGTGACCTAGATGAAGATCAGATCACATTTTATGACCAATTTATGCAGAAATCCAGGCATTTCCAAAGGGTTCACATACTTTTTCTTGCGACTGTATATGTATTTTATTCTTCTTGTGTTACTATTTAAAAAACAAATATTATTGTTTAAATCCGCATCGTTGGTTAGGGCTTGTTAGCAAGCATTTCACGGTTAAGTCTATACCTGTTGTATTCAGTGCATGTGACGAATACATTTTTATTTGATATTTGTATTCCACAGCTGTAGCCTTATGACTGTAGACCTGCAGAGAGTGTTTACCAAAAGCACCACATCAAACTTAACCGTAACCCTAGGTGTCAGCTCTAAAGTGTGTGTGTGTGTGTGTGTGTGTGTGTGTGTGTGTGTGTGTGTGTGTGTGTGTGTGTGTGTGTGTGTGTGTGTGTGTGTGTGTGTGTGTGTGTGTGTGTGTGTGTGTGTGTGTGTGTGTGTGTGTGTGTGTGTGTGTGTCAGCTCAAAGCTGTGTAAACGTACTAGCTTGACACGACTCACTTACAATAAGTACTGGTTGAGTACTTAGTGCTGATTCTGATGTGACTGAGGTAGTGCTGTATAAGCTTTATGAGCCATAGATTACTGACAAGCTGACAGGCTAGAGAGAGACCAGATCACAGCATTACTGATTTGATTACCACTGTATGTGTGTATGTGTCTGTGTGTGTGTGTCCTGAGTGTTTTTGTGGCAGAACACTGTGGCCCTGCCCGGTTGTGTGTGTGTGTGTTTATGATGATCATCAGCACCGTGAGAAAGCCAGACCCTCCCTCTAGTTAACTCCTGAGGGAAACCCCCTCTAACTGTCAGACAGGAAGTCCCCTGGACCTGGGCTGTGACATCATCAGACAGACAGGAAGGGATCAGTATCTATGTCCTGAGCAGTTTGTGGCAGAACACCGGGGCTGTGGCCGGTTGTGTGTGTGTGTCCTGAGCGGTTTATGGCCGTGCCCGGTTGGTACCCCTGGGTACTACTGTGTTTGTTATGTTAGAGCCCGCCATGCCAACAGAGAGGAACGTTTAGATAAAACTGTGACATTTCACTCACCATTTCTGAGAGTGTGATGGAGCTGAAATCCCCTCCTTGCTTTGGTCTCAGTCTCTGTGTGTGTCTGCCTGGGTGCATGTGTTTTGCCCTACTTCCCTTTTCGAAAAACTCCCATTGGATTATTTTACTGTGAGCCATTTTACAGAACATTCTAACAGTCTATTCTAACATTATAACTGTTCCATTCAGTCACTGTGCCTTTTCAACCCTCCCATGACCAGCCTACACAGCGGCAGGCCCAACCCCAGCCCCAGCCCCAGTGCTAGGCAGCCCTGTCACTCTCTTTGTGTGGCTGAACAATCACTAAGGACAGGCCTCTGTGTCACAGGGAGAGCTGGACTGTACCAGAACTCACCACTCTCTACCTCTCTCTACCTCTTTCTCTCTTTTTCTCTCTGTCCCCTCTCTACCTCGTTCTCCTGCTTTCTCTCAGTTCTCTATCTCTCGCTTTCTCTATAATCCCTCTTTCTATCTGTTCTTTTATTTGTATTTTTTGGGGAGGTAGATCAGCTTTAATATTGCAGATATAAATATTTTCTACAATGTAGAAAATAGTGAAAACAAAGAAAAACCCTGGAATGAGTAGGTGTGTCCAAACTTTTGACTGGTACTGTATATACTGTATATTTAAAAAATATATATTTCATTTTATTATTTTCCCCTAACCCTACCACCCCTCCCCTAATTGGAGTAAACTAAATGATAACACTTAGTGCTTCTACTTCCAGGTTATACGTCCTATATACATTTTACGGGCACAATGTATTTTACAATAGTTATCTTTTGTTTGTTTTTAATCCCAGCCTTCAGCTACCCTCAACCCCCTCCCATCTGTCTCTGAAGACCATCCAGTTTGATTTCTATTTGCCATATACTTTTAACTGTGCTGTTTCACAAAAGTTCTGAACCTATATACATTTTAATGACACAGTATATTTTACATGAGTTATCTTGTTGTTTTTAGTCCCACCCTTCAGCCCCACAAAACCCCTCCCATCTATCTCTTAACACCATCCAGTTTTTATTTACTGTATATTTGCCATATATTTTCAACTGTGTTGTGATTTTTCACAAAAGTTCTGAACCTTTCTATTCTCATAGTTTCTACAGATTGTAAATTAAAGATACTTTTAGCAATTTTTTTAATTATTATTGTAACAATCTTCTTCATCTGAGGAACAGGAAAGATTGGACCAAAACGCAGCGTGGTAAGTGTCCATGTTAATTTATTATAACTGAACACGAAAATTCAAAATAACAAAGTGAATGTAAGAAACGAAAATCGAAACAGTCCTGAAAGGTGCAACAACACAAAACAGGAAACAACTACCCACAAACACCAGGTGGGAAAAGGCTACCTAAGTATGGTTCTCAATCAGAGACAACGATAGACCGCTGCCTCTGATTGGGAACCATACCAGGCCAAACACATAGAAATAGAAAACATAGGGGAAAAAACATAGAATGCCCACCCCAACTCACGCCCTGACCAAACCAAAATAGAGACATAAAAAAGGAACTAAGGTCAGGGCGTGACAATTATATTATTGATTGATTGACTATGACTTTTACAAAAACCCAGCAGAGCTATTTGCAGAGTTAGCTCCAGGTAAATGTTGCAATTCTTCAGCCATATAATAAATTACATTTTTAAATTCTAAGTTTTGAATCCAGCATAATTTTGCATTTCAGTTCATAAACCATGTGTTTTGGAATCGGTACATCAAAAATCTCTTCACAACTATTTTGCATTCTGTATGGCACAGCTGTCAATTTTTTGGTCCTTAAATGAAACTGTTATACTTTTTTTTTAATAATTTTTTTTTTATGCCGTGCCGACAGACAAGTACCTTACTCCCCCTCCACTTGCTTGTTCTATTTTTGCAGTAATGCTGCAATTAGTTGGTTGTAATTTTGGTTAGAGCAGACATTTCCATATATTTTTGTTAGCTGCATGTGGTACATAACTCTACCAGTCCTATTTATGATATCATTGACGAAGATTTTACCTTTTTTAAATATTTTATTTTCTTTATAAAAAATCTTTAAAAAAATATATATATTTTTAAACAAATAGTATATTTGAGTTAAGCCATAATATTTTTTGAATTAGTTGTTCTGTCTTTTCTGGTGGATTAAACTGAAATTGCAACCAACTTTCTCTAGCTTTTTTTATTTTTAAATAGCGATATTTTACAGATGATTTCATTTTCAAATAACCGAAGGTGAGAGGTTGTAATCTGAATAAAGGAATAAAGGCCATTCTGGAACATGGGATGAGACATTTTTACTAATCTGTTAGAGAACCAGTTTGGATTTAAGTATAACTTTTGGATGACTGAAGCCTTTAGTGAGAGGTCTAATGCATTAATATTTAATAATTTCTTCCCTCCGAGTTCATATTCATTATATAAATATGCCCGTTTAATTTTGTCCGGCTTGCCGTTTCAAATAAAATTGAATATTGTTTGCTCATATAATTAAAAAAACAGGTCGCTAGGTGTAGGCAAAACCATAAGCAAATAGGTAATCTGGGATATGACTAAAGAGTAAATCAGTGTGATTTTTCCACAAATAGACAGATATTTTCCTTTCCATGGTAACTTTCTATGAAAATGTGTTGTAGTGAGATAATTTCTTTCTTTCGGGATATGAATACCGAGTATGTCCACATCACCGTCAAACCATTTTATTGGTAAACTACATGGTAATGTAAAAGTTGTATTTTTTAGTGGTCCAATACGTAATATCATAATTTGGTTTCAATCCAGAGAGGTTAGGAAAAGTATCTAGATCCTCTATGAGGCTGTGGATGGATCCAAATTGTGCATTTAAATAAATCATCAGCATACAATGACACTTTTGTTTTTAGGCCCTGGATTTCCAGCCCCTTGATATTATTGTTGGATCTGATTTTAATAGCTAACATATCGATGGCCATAATAAATAGATATGCCGATAGCGGACAACCTTGTTTAACTTCTCTTGACAGTTTAATACTTTCTGAGAAGTAGCCATTATTTACTCTTTTACACCTAGGGTTACTATACATAACTTTAACCCATTGTATAAGAGATTCTCCAAAATTGAAATATTCCAGGCATTTATATATAAATTCCAGTTGTACTTTATCAAAATCCTTTTCAGTGTCAGCAATGAATAGCAGGCCTGTTTACCCAGATTTTTCATATTATTCTATTGTTTCCAGTACTTGTCTTATATTATCTCCAATGTATCGTCCATGTAAAAAAAGGATGAATAATATCCAACAATACCTTTCTAATTTGATGCGCTATGCATTCTGCTAGAATGTTTGCATCACAATCACAACACTGAAGTGTAAGGGGTCTCCGATTTTTTTAAATGAACTGGATCTTATATATATTTACCACTTGTGTCCTGTTTCAGTAATAATGAAATCAGACCTTCTTGTTGAGTATCTGATAATCTACCATTTTTATAGGAGTGGTTAACACATGCTTATAACGGTCCTCTGAGTACATCAAAAAGGTTTGATATACCTCAACTGGTATGCCATCCAGCCCTGGAGTTTTCCCAGACTTAAAGGCTTTAATTGCATCAATAAGTTCCTCCTCTGTAATTTGGCCTTCACATGAGTCTTTCTGTACAGCTGCTAATTTTACATTATTAATAGGGGAAAAATCCATGCAATTCACTTTATCTATTATTAGTTGAACTGAATTCTAGGGCAGGACAGGTCTGGAGTGAGGGCAACTGGAGCAGATGGTGTGGGGTTTAGTATGTGGATGGGGTTTAAAGAACTTGGGGTCCTATCGGGTCAAAGGTTAGAGTTCAGGTCCATTGTGGAAACGTTTTGGCGTCATCACCAAAACAACACGACTGTGGCTATTTTGGAGTGGTGCGTAGAGGATGTGGTTGAGCTAGCAAAAACTTGCTTAGTTGTGTTAACTATATGTACTTAGTTGTGTTAACTATATGTACTTAGTTGACACTACAGCTGCAGAGCAGTGGTTGGACTTGAGTCTTTATGATAAGGATGTTTTCCTAAGTGTGAACTCTGTGATGTACAGATACTCAGTAGATGTTATCAGATTAACCTAAGATATAGCTGTAACGTTCCTGACCTGTTTTCTGTTGTTTTTGTATGTGTTTATGGTCAGGGCGTGTGTTTTGGGTGGGCAGTCTATGTTTTCTGTTTCTATGTTGGTTTTGGGTTGCCTGGTATGAATCTTAATTAGAGGCAGGTGTTTTGAGTTTTCCTCTAATTGAGAGTCATATTTAGGTAGGGTGTTCTCACTGTTTGTTTGTGGGTGATTGTCTCCTGTTTCGTCGATGTATGTACCATACGGGACTGTTTGGCTGTTCGTTCGTTTTGATGTAGTCTGTTTCCTGTCCGTGAGTTCTACGTTTAGTTAGTTAAGTTCATGTTCAGGTTTCGTCTACGTCGTTTTCTTGTTTTGTAATTTTGTAAGTGTTTTGTTTTCGTGTGCCGTCGTTTCAAATAAAGAGATGGCATATTTCCCTACTGCTGCGTATTGGTCCACTGATCCTTCTCTCCTCTCCTCATCTGAGGAGGAGGAGGACAACAGCCCTTACAGAATCACCCACCAAACTAGGACCAAGCGGCAAGGGAGAGCTCAACAGAGCAACAAGGACTCCTGGACTTGGGACGATATATTGGACGGGAAAGGTTGCTACACATGGGAGGAGATCCTGGCTGGTAGGGATCGCCTCCCATGGGAACAGCTGGAGGCACTGAGGAGAGCAGAGGCTACCGGAGAGAGGAACCGGAGTTATGAGGGAACGCGTCTGGCACGGAAGCCCAAAAAGCCCGTGAGTAACACCCAAAAATTTCTTGGGGGGGGCTAAGAGGTAGTGGGCCAACGGCAGGTAGGAGACCTGCGCCCACTTCCCAGGCTTACCGTGGAGAGCGGGAGTACGGGCAGGCGCCGTGTTACGCAGTAGAGCGCACGGTGTCTCCTGTACGAGTGCATAGTCCAGTGCGGGTTATTCCACCTCCCCGCACTGGTAGGGCTAGATTGGGTATTGAGCCAGGTGTCATGAGGCCGGCTCAACGCGTCTGGTCTCCAGTGCGTCTCCTCGGGCCGGCATACATGGCACCTGCCTTACGCATGGTTTCCCCGGTTCGCCTACATAGGCCGGTGCGGGTTATTCCACCTCCCCGCACTGGTCGGGCGACCGGGAGCATTCAACCAGGTAAGGTTGGGCAGGCTCAATGCTCAAGAGTGCCAGTACGCCTCCACGGTCCGGTATTTCCGGCGCCACCTCCCCGCCCCAGCCTAGTACCTACAGTGCCTACACTACGCACTAGGCTACCAGTGCGTCTCCTGAGCCCAGTTCCTCCTCCACGCACTCTCTCTGTAGTGCGTGTATCCAGTTCGGTGCCTCCAGTTCCGGCACCACGCACTAAGCCTCCTGTGCGTCTCCAGAGCCCTGTACACACTGTATCTTCTCCCCCTACTAATCCTGATGTGCTTGTCCTCAGCCCGGTGTCACCAGTGCTGGTACCTCGCACCAGGTATAGAGTGGGCTTTGAGAGTACAGTGTGCCCTGTCCCTGCTCCCCGCACTAGTAGGAAGGTGCGTATCCTTAGCCCGGTGCCTCCAGTTCCGGCACCACGCACCAGGTCTACAGTGCGCCTTATCCGGCCAGAGCCATCCGTCTCACCAGCGCCATCTGAGCCATCCGTCTCCCCAGCGCCATCTGAGCCATCCGTCTCCCCAGCGCCATCTGAGCCATCCGTCTCCCCAGCGCCGTCTGAGCCATCCGTCTGCAATGAGCCTGCAAAGCCGCCCGTCTGCCATGAGCCTGCAAAGCCGCCCGTCTGCCATGAGCCTACAGAGCCGTCTGCCAGACAGGAGCCGCTAGAGCCGCCCGCCAGACAGGAGCCGCTAGAGCCGCCCGTCAGACAGGATCTGCCAGAGCCGCCAACCAGACAGGATCTGCCAGAGCCGCCAACCAGACAGGATCTGCCAGAGCCGCCAACCAGACAGGATCTGCCAGAGCCGCCAGCGAGCCATGAGCAGCCAGAGCCGTCAGAGAGCCATGAGCAGCCAGAGCCGTCAGAGAGCCATGAGCGTCGAGAGCCGTCAGCCTGCCATGAGCGTCGAGAGCCGTCAGCCTGCCATGAGCGTCGAGAGCCGTCAGCCTGCCATGAGCGTCGAGAGCCGTCAGCCAGCCATGAGCGTCGAGAGCCGTCAGCCAGCCATGAGCGTCGAGAGCCGTCAGCCAGCCATGAGCGTCGAGAGCCGTCCAGCCAGGACCTGCCAGAGTCCCTTAGCCAGGACCTGCCAGAGTCCCTCAGCCAGGATCTGCCAGAGTATCTCAGCCGGGACCTGCCCCTTGTCCCGGTGCTGCCCCTTGTCCCGGTGCTGCCCCTTATCCCGGTGCTGCCCCTTATCCCGGTGCTGGTCCTTATCCTGGTGCTGCCCCTTATCCTGGTGCTGCCCCTTGTCCCGGTGCTGCCCCTTGTCCCGGTGCTACCCCTTGTCCCGGTGCTGCCCCTTGTCCCGGTGCTGCCCCTTCTTGACCACGGCCACCACCGTGGTCAACTGCCCACCCAGACCCTCCCCTGGACTTTGTGCTGGTGCGCCCGGCGTTCGCACCTTGAGGGGGGGGTTCTGTAACGTTCCTGACCTGTTTTCTGTTGTTTTTGTATGTGTTTATGGTCAGGGCGTGTGTTTTGGGTGGGCAGTCTATGTTTTCTGTTTCTATGTTGGTTTTGGGTTGCCTGGTATGGCTCTTAATTAGAGGCAGGTGTTTTGAGTTTTCCTCTAATTGAGAGTCATATTTAGGTAGGGTGTTCTCACTGTTTGTTTGTGGGTGATTGTCTCCTGTTTCGTCGATGTATGTACCATACGGGACTGTTTGGCTGTTCGTTCGTTTTGATGTAGTCTGTTTCCTGTCCGTGAGTTCTACGTTTAGTTAGTTAAGTTCATGTTCAGGTTTCGTCTACGTCGTTTTCTTGTTTTGTAATTTTGTAAGTGTTTTGTTTTCGTGTGCCGTCGTTTCAAATAAAGAGATGGCATATTTCCCTACTGCTGCGTATTGGTCCACTGATCCTTCTCTCCTCTCCTCATCTGAGGAGGAGGAGGACAACAGCCCTTACAATAGCTCCGTTTTTTGGGTGTCCGTCTTTGGCTCCTAGTCTTGTTGCTTTGTTGCTTTAGTGGGAAAGAATTAGAGCCTATTCGTGTATAACTCAGTGGTTATAGATGAGATAGTCATTGATGACTGGAGGAAAGTGCACTAGTCCACAACCTCCCCACATTCTCTCTCTCTCTCTCTCTCTCTCTCTCTCTCTCTCTCTCTCTCTCTCTCTCTCTCTCTCTCTCTCTCTCTCTCTCTCTCTCTCTCTCTCTCTCTCTCTCTCTCTCTCTCTCTCTCTCTCTCTCTCTCTCTCTCTCTCTCCTCTCTCTCTCTCTCTCTCTCTCTCTCTCTCTCTCTCTCTCTCTCTCTCTCTCTCTCTCTCTCTCTCTCTCTCTCTCTCTCTCTCTCTCTCCTCTCTCTCTCTCTCTCTCTCTCTCTCTCTCTCTCTCTCTCTACAGTGAAACACACAGATGTTTTTTCAGCCCATAATGATACAGTATGTACCAGTTGTATCTGGATGAATTATACATAGACAACACAGCTCCCCACATCCTCCAAACGGCACAATGCAAAATAATCATTCTGTCCTGCGATGCCTGTGTGTGTGTGTGTGCGTGCCTGAATAAAGCTCATGATCATGCGGGTTAGCGAACAGGAAGTGCATCTTCCTGTTCTCCCACTGCGCCGCCACACTAACTCAGAACAGATACCTTCAGAGTCACAAACACCCAATCCATCTCTCCCAAAACAGCCCACAGCCCACACACCATCAATCTATTACTGGCCTAACAGGTTTACAGGCTTTTATACATAGTTGTCTAAACTAGCCTGTTGAGGTACAGTGGCTTGGGAAATTATTCACCCCCTTGGCATTTTTCCTACTTTGTTGCCTTACAACCTGGAATTAAAATAGATTTTTTTGGGGTTTGTATCTGTAACGATCGTTGTTGGAAGGATGGTTGGACCAAGATGCAGCGTTTTTATTATGATAACCGGCAAAAAACAAGAAAGTGTGGCAAACAAAACGTTCAGCTTTGTAGGGCTAAAAAGCAACAATACAAAACAAGATCCCACAAACAACAGGTGGGAAAAGGCTGCCTAAATATGATCCCCAATCAGAGACAACGATAGACAGCTGCCTCTGATTGGGAACCATACCAGGCTAACATAGAAATAAAAAAACTAGAGTACCCACCCTAGTCACACCCTGACCTAACCAAAATAGAGAATTAAAAGGCTCTCTAAGGTAGGTCAGGGCGTGACAGTACCCCCCCAAAGGTGCGGACTCCGGCCACAAAACCTGACTCTATGGGGGAGGGTCCGGGTGGGCATCTAGCCTCGGTGGCGGCTCCGGTTCGGGACGTAGACCTCGCTCCGCTCGCGGATCCAACCGCTTCTGTGGAACCGGACCATGGATCGTCGCCGGAGGAACCGGACCGTAGATCGTCGCCGGAAGCTCCGGACCGCGGATCGTCGCCGGAGCCTCCGGACCGTGGATCGTCTCCGGAGACTCCGGACCGTTGCTCCGTGGGATGTTCAAGATTTCAGATATTTCTTTCTAACCCAACCCTTTTCTGTACTTCTCCACAACTTTGTCCCTGACCTGTTTGGAAAGCAAGTTATTTTTTTCATTTCACCCAATTTGGACTATTTTATGTATGTCCATTACATGAAATCCAAATAAAAATCTATTAAATTACAGGTTGTAATGCAACAAAATAGGAAAAACGCCAAGTGGACGAATACTTTTGCAAGGCACTGTAAATTACCATGTCTTTATCAATTGCACAAACCTATAATGAGGCCAAAGTTTCACAATAAAAAAAAGATACCAAATTCGACTCAAATGTTTGCTCAAACAATGGCCATTAAGATAGGCAACAAGAACAATAACCCTGCCCTCCCTTTTTCTCTCTGTAGGATGGTGGGCTGTACTCCGTTTGTGGTGGTCTCCTACTTCTACCTTTGGTTTGTTCCTCCCTTCACAAATGGACGTTTCATGTGGTACCTGGGCTTCTACTGCCTCTACCAGACACTCATCACTGTGAGTACCAGCCAGCTACCTACGACAAAAGTGTTGGCCCACAAGGACAACCATTTACACATCCTCATTCTCAGATACAGTATCTTATCTAACACTATTCAACACTGACTTTGTTTACTCATAGTATACACCTACCATTGTTCCTGGATACAGCTTTTTATTTGCCTGAGAAGATACAGATAAGCAGAGATGACTTGCCGAACCCAACACAAAAATATAGTGAGCAGAGCCAACATGTCATAAAACCAAACCTTGTTGATAGTTCACCTCAAACAAGTGTGTTTATTTAGGTTTATTTTGTTACTAAGGTACAGCTTCAAACCCTTTCCCATTCTTTCTCTCTCTTTTTCTCATTCTCTCTCTCTCTCTCTCTCTCTCTCGCTCTCTCTCTCTCTTTCTCTCTGCGCTCTCTCTCTCTCACTCTCTCCTCTGCTCTCTTTTTAACATATGCTAAAGAGCATGTTGCCCACTGCCCATCGTAGCCACATTGCGATGGCCTATAATGACATGTCATTCTAACTACTTGTGCTCGGCCCTGCCAGAGACCGCTGGATGGGTAAATGCCGGTTACCACTTTTAGCTTCACTTCCTTGTCTTGTGTGTGTGAGAGACTGAGAACGAGCGGCTGCTATCACTTTAAAGCCCTACAGTAGTAACAATATAAAAAAAACAGGCCAGTGTTATCATTCAATCACGATTTGACGACCAATCCTTTTACTTGAGGCAAAGCTCTGGTCAAATTGGATTCTATACATTTTTTTTTTTTTTTAAACAAGGCCCTACAAATGACATGCTTGGCCATCCCTCCATCCGTCCTTCCCTCCATCCCGCCCTGGGCCGAAAGAAGGAGAAGGGCTGGGACAGTCTTTCATGGCTGGGACAGTCTTTCATTTATTTCTGTTGTCTCTTTGGATGCCCGGTCAGTTGTTCGGCCACAATGCTGACTGAGTTGTTGTGTAAATGACAATGGAGAAGAAATGCTGGGGTTGAAGGCGAATAGTTGCTGACTGTTCTACTGGGCAGCTTGAGAGGAAAACAGAGAGCTGAGGTTTACAGATGGGGGGGGGGGGGGGGGGGGGTTCTACTAAGCTAACATATGGAATTGTTTTTAAGATGGTAATATTATGGATCATGTAGCTATTTGATTAGGAATTTTAGAACCCCTGTATATATAAACAGAAATAATTAAATATTGAATTTGGCCTTTACTACTATAGCCCATTGAAACACATGGAATGCACATTCATAAATGGCAAAACAGCCAGTCAAAAAATCTATCATAAGGAATAAAGTTTTGAAGTGTCTTTCCTATGTCTCGGAGAAAGCAAAGGAAATATTTGTGGTTTTCGGACACATATTTAACCCCTTTTTTAGTTGGCACAAAACTACCTCCACAATTCACTTTTTTATTTTTACCGGTACCGCTTACCTTCAAATGAGTCACGTGACACAAAACGGAGAATACCGTCTTGTTCATGAGAATCTCCCCTTTCCATAGTGGGGTCATATTAGTTTGTTGCCCGAACAGTTCAGATGCTACAGACGTTTTCACGAGAAGACCGATTTTCGGGACATCTCATGATCTGACAAACACCCCTGTAGCTCGCCTACCTTCCACCACTGAAGGCCAGCATAAACGGATGCGGTGGATTGAGACGCAGCCTATGCAAGAAAAAGTATATTTGTAGCTTAAGCATCTTAAAAGTTAATGTTGCAGTGAATCATCGTCTTAAGTGGAACATAAAATATCCCCAAAAAAGTGGAAATGATATGGACTCTGACCCTCTGTCCTATATCTAATCATATCTAATCATGTCCTCTGTGGTTTTCCTGTGTTTCCCAGTGTTTCCATGTACCTTACTCTGCCCTCACCATGTTCCTCAGTACGGACCAGAAGGAGAGAGACTCAGCCACAGCATATCGTAGGTCACTATTAAACAGACCTTACGTTGTCAATCAAATTCAGGCACTATTCTGTCATTCTGTTTTGATAGTACTTTATACTGTAATAAATGTGTTATATTGCAGGTATGACCCTGGAGGTGCTGGGTACTCTAGTTGGCGCTGCCATCCAGGGTCAGATCGTGGCGAGCGCCCACACCCTGAAGCACTGCCCCCACCACAACATGTCCACCGGTCACCTAGGCAACGGCAGCGGGGCCGAGATCGTCAAGAGAATCGTTCACTCCCAGGACTTCCTGTCACATGCTGTAAGTGTCACCGCTGACAACGAACAACCTGACCTGGGGTGTTACCATGGTGATCCGATTTTGAAAATAACTGTAACTGACAGTGGTGTCCTCAGCTACCTCAGGGCTGCACTTTCAGGGTCATCTTTTCCTTTTTCACTTTTTTAAAGCCTTAAAGTTGCAAGGAGACAAGTTAAAGGTCAAGAAGTTATAAAACGAGTGATTTGTTGAATCTAAAAGGAATATGATGAATATGAAGTTTGTGTTTGCAGACTGTCTAGCGGTGTAATGTAGCCTTACCAAGTACCAACTTCAAGAGGGCTTTATAGACATATATTATTTGTCATCCTGGGTTTGAAGTGACCATAGGATGAATAAGAGCCTATGCCACAGCTTCCTCCCCTCCCCTGGTACTGCCCACAAAAAGGGGTTCCTCCCTGACATCAGTCATCAAACCCCTTCCCTAAAATAAGAGACCCCTCCCCACAATGAGGGGGTGACCACAGTCTGTTTGTGATTAAGGCTATTTTTATCACATTCAAAACACCTGAATAAACCCCAGACCCCAAACTCGACATGCAGTTTGTTGGGATTAGGGGACTAACAATATTGAACATTTATTTCCAGCCAAATCCAGGCCCGGAACATTACATTTGAATGGAACTGGTTGTTCATTTCCTTAGCAGTACACTGTACATATAGCCAATGGAAACATCACTGAGACAACCCAGAAACCCTGCTGTGAATCTTGTGAATGCAAAGGTGGTTTATGGGTTGGGTAAAACGCGGCGAGCGGGCTCCAGCCCAAACTATTCCGTGTTGGATTCGGGCACGCCGCGGCTATTCAGGGGCTCAAGTGGTGCCTTTCCAAATGATTCTGGGTAAACCTTGATGGTACGGCTCTCTCACCACGCAGGGCCTTCTGTAGCCATGCTGAGCACTTAGACACAAACACACAACCACAGAAACACACACACACTTGGAGCACTGTCACCACTAGATTCCTCTGAGTTTGCGGGTGAGGGTGGCACATTCGTCTGGGGCGAGTTCTCCAGTCCCTCAGAAACTGGCAGAACGTTTGATGTGAATAAATAATAATAAACCACTTAGCTGCGCCCCGTGGAAAAATAGCAAACAAGCCGGGATTTGTTTAGGGCAGTTCAGTTCCTGTTGGGGTTAACATGACATCTTCAAGGCTCTATAGTATTTTGGTAGACTGTATTTAAGGATCAGAATGAACTTGCTTTTATCTAATCTGTTGAGTTTTTTATGAGATCCAGTATCTGCTAGAGCGATGTAAGGAGTGCTAGCGTAACATGACAGGGTCAACAAACACATTGATATCTGCCAATGTGACTTTTGGATAACAGTTGAAGTGCAGCATTTGGGTGGAGTTGCAAAATAGAAATTGAGGAAGGCTCAGTACAGATGTGCTCCTTCTGTAACCCGAAGACAAAAATATTGATAGTGGGCCCAAGGAAGAGTAGTGTAATGTAATACCTAATGGGGATCCAAATAAACAAATAAAGGATAGATTTACACTCTTGTTTTCTTCCTGCCTTTGCAGAAGGTGTATATGCTCTTTATCCTCCTTGTAGAAGGAGGTGTATATGCTCTCTATCCTCCTTGTAGAAGGAGGTGTATATGCTCTCTATCCTCCTTGTAGAAGGAGGTGTATATGCTCTCTATCCTCCTTGTAGAAGGAGGTGTATATGCTCTCTATCCTCCTTGCAGAATGAGGTGAATATGCTCTCTATCCTCCTTGTAGAATGAGGTGTATATGCTCTCTATCCTCCTTGTAGGAGGTGAATATGCTCTCTATCATCCTTGTAGAATGAGGTGAA
The DNA here is from genome assembly GCF_029448725.1 of Salvelinus fontinalis. Classification (NCBI taxonomy): domain Eukaryota; kingdom Metazoa; phylum Chordata; class Actinopteri; order Salmoniformes; family Salmonidae; genus Salvelinus; species Salvelinus fontinalis. The sequence goes on along the minus strand of NC_074684.1, from coordinate 5,298,536 downwards.
TATGCTCTCTATCCTCCTTGTAGAAGGAGGTGTATATGCTCTCTATCCTCCTTGTAGAAGGAGGTGTATATGCTCTCTATCCTCCTTGTAGAAGGAGGTGTATATGCTCTCTATCCTCCTTGTAGAAGGAGGTGTATATGCTCTCTATCCTCCTTGTAGAAAGAGGTGTATATGCTCTCTATCCTCCTTGTAGAAGGAGGTGTATATGCTCTCTATCCTCCTTGTAGAAAGAGGTGTATATGCACTCTATCCTCCTTGTAGAATGAGGTGTATATGCTCTCTATCCTCCTTGTAGAATGAGGTGTATATGCTCTCTATCCTCCTTGTAGAATGAGGTGTATATGCTCTCTATCCTCCTTGTAGGAGGTGTATATGCTCTCTATCCTCCTTGTAGGAGGTGTATATGCTCTCTATCCTCCTTGTAGGAGGTGTATATGCTCTCTATCCTCCTTGTAGGAGGTGTATATGCTCTCTATCCTCCTTGTAGAATAAGGTGTATATGCTCTCTATCCTCCTTGTAGAATGAGGTGTATATGCTCTCTATCCTCCTTGTAGAATGAGGTGTATATGCTCTCTATCCTCCTTGTAGAAGGAGGTGTATATGCTCTCTATCCTCCTTGTAGAATGAGGTGTATATGCTCTCTATCCTCCTTGTAGAATAAGGTGTATATGCTCTCTATCCTCCTTGTAGAATGAGGTGTATATGCTCTCTATCCTCCTTGTAGAATGAGGTGTATATGCTCTCTATCCTCCTTGTAGAAGGTGTATATGCTCTCTATCCTCCTTGTAGAAGGAGGTGTATATGCTCTCTATCCTCGTAGAAGGAGGTGTATATGCTCTCTATCCTCCTTGTAGAAGGAGGTGTATATGCTCTCTATCCTCCTTGCAGAAGAAGGTGTATATGCTCTCTATCCTCCTTGTAGAAGGAGGTGAATATGCTCTCTATCCTCCTTGTAGAAGGAGGTGTATATGCTCTCTATCCTCCTTGTAGAATGAGGTGTATATGCTCTCTATCCTCCTTGTAGAAGGAGGTGTATATGCTCTCTATCCTCCTTGTAGAAGGAGGTGTATATGCTCTCTATCCTCCTTGTAGAAGGAGGTGTATATGCTCTCTATCCTCCTTGTAGAATGAGGTGTATATGCTCTCTATCCTCCTTGTAGAAGGAGGTGTATATGCTCTCTATCCTCCTTGTAGAATGAGGTGTATATGCTCTCTATCCTCCTTGTAGAATGAGGTGTATATGCTCTCTATCCTCCTTGTAGAATGAGGTGTATATGCTCTCTATCCTCCTTGTAGAAGGAGGTGTATATGCTCTCTATCCTCCTTGTAGAAGGAGGTGTATATGCTCTCTATCCTCCTTGTAGAAGGAGGTGTATATGCTCTCTATCCTCCTTGTAGGAGGTGTATATGCTCTCTATCCTCCTTGTAGAATGAGGTGTATATGCTCTCTATCCTCCTTGTAGGAGGTGTATATGCTCTCTATCCTCCTTGTAGGAGGTGTATATGCTCTCTATCCTCCTTGTAGGAGGTGTATATGCTCTCTATCCTCCTTGTAGGAGGTGTATATGCTCTCTATCCTCCTTGTAGGAGGTGTATATGCTCTCTATCCTCCTTGTAGAATGAGGTGTATATGCTCTCTATCCTCCTTGTAGGAGGTGTATATGCTCTCTATCCTCCTTGTAGGAGGTGTATATGCTCTCTATCCTCCTTGTAGAAGGAGGTGTATATGCTCTCTATCCTCCTTGTAGAAGGAGGTGTATATGCTCTCTATCCTCCTTGTAGAATGAGGTGTATATGCTCTCTATCCTCCTTGTAGGAGGTGTATATGCTCTCTATCCTCCTTGTAGAAGGAGGTGTATATGCTCTCTATCCTCCTTGTAGGAGGTGTATATGCTCTCTATCCTCCTTGTATAATGAGGTGTATATGCTCTCTATCCTCCTTATAGAAGGAGGTGAATATGCTCTCTATCCTCCTTGTAGAAGGAGGTGTATATGCTCTCTATCCTCCTTGTAGAAGGAGGTGTATATGCTCTATCCTCCTTGTAGAAGGAGGTGTATATGCTCTCTATCCTCCTTGTAGAAGGAGGTGTATATGCTCTCTATCCTCCTTGTAGAAGGAGGTGTATATGCTCTCTATCCTCCTTGTAGAAGGAGGTGTATATGCTCTCTATCCTCCTTGTAGAAGGAGGTGTATATGCTCTCTATCCTCCTTGTAGAAGGAGGTGTATATGCTCTCTATCCTCCTTGTAGAAGGAGGTGTATATGCTCTCTATCCTCCTTGTAGAATGAGGTGTATATGCTCTCTATCCTCCTTGTAGAAGGAGGTGTATATGCTCTCTATCCTCCTTGTAGAAGGAGGTGTATATGCTCTCTATCCTCCTTGTAGAAGGAGGTGTATATGCTCTCTATCCTCCTTGTAGAATGAGGTGTACAGTATATGATTGTTTTCTCTCTACTTTTATCCTCTTGCAGAAGGAGGTGTATATGATTGTTTTCTCTCTACTTTTATCCTCTTGCAGAAGGAGGTGTATATGATTGTTTTCTCTCTACTTTTATCCTCTTACAGAAGGAGGTGTATATGATCGCTGCTGGTGTGATAGGAGGAGTGTTTCTCATCTGCACTGTGGTCATGTTCCTGGGAGTCAAAGAGAGAGATGGTGAGTCTCTGTGTATGTGTGTGTGTGTGTGTGTGTGTGTGTGTGTGTGTGTGTGTGTGTGTGTGTGTGTGTGTGTGTGTGTGTGTTTTGCATGTGTGCATGTGTGTATATTTTTTTATATACCCCCTTTTTGCCCCCAATTTCGTGATATCCAATTGGTAGTCTTGTCCCATCGCTGCAACTCCCATACGGACTCGGGAGAGCCGAATGTCGAGAGCCGTGCGTCCTCCGAAACACGACCCTAACAAGCCGCACTGCGTCTTGACACAATGCTCGCTTAACCCGGAAGCCAGCCGCACCAATGTGTCGGAGGAAACACCGTACACCTGGCGACCGTGTCAGCGTGCACTGCACCCGGCCCGCCACAGGAGTCGCTAGAGCGCGATAGGACAAGGACATCCCGGCCGGCCAAACCCTCTCCTAACCCGGACGACGCTGGGCCAATTGTGCGTCGCCTCATGGGTCTCACAACACAGCCCGGTATCGAACCAGGATCTGTAGTGACGTGGTATCTGTAGTGACGCAGCCTTAGACCGCTGCACCACTCTGGAAGCCCGGGTGTGTGTGTTTGTGCACACTTTTCCCCAGCAAGTGTGTGTGCTTTCTTCCCCCTCTCATATTTCACTCTAACCTCATTTGCAAAGTACCGGTAAGCACAGTAGCACTCAGTCACATTGTTTTTAGACTATGTAGCTAGCTCCAGCCTTATCCAATGATTATCTAGCTCAGGGGGAAAAAAGGACAATAAAGAATGAAGTATTAAGTGTAAAAGGAGAGAATCTACCCCACATATCTCTGTGCAATTGTGAGATGCATGGCTCACTTGCAAAAGAGAAGAGACCTTGGTCGCAATGGGACTCCCTGCTAAAATGACGGTATAAAAAGGAATACGTCTTTGTTTTCATGCACATGGAGGCTATCAGTGAACTGCTGACCTCACCACCAGTGAACCTGTTAGTTCTGGTTCTCTGTAGTGGCAAACCCTGTGGAACAGACAGAGCATAGCAATGCTGCAATGCAGGGGCAGCTACAGGGTTGCCAGATAGGAAGCGAAATCCCCCATACGTGTCTCACTCATGCTACTGTATATTCTTTCATCACAGAATGCGTGGTGCTTTATGGGCTTGATTTAGGGTTGGGATAAAAAACGTATTCCTTTTCTTCCTCGCACAGATCCATACATTTCGAAGACGGAGAAGCAGATCCCGTTCCACAAGGGCTTCATCCTGGTGATGCGACACGGTCCCTACCTCAGTTTGACTGCTGCCTTCCTCTTCATCTCTGTTGCCATTCAGGTAGGCACAACTTTATTAATACACCTCTTCTCAGACATGACACTCACATTGGGATGGTAATGTGTGGGTAATGTGCTGTTATGGCCAGGCCCTCCCTGCCACCCTCAGAATGGCTCCAGACATAGCCAGCCTGCCATTCAATGTTGATTTGACCAATAGAAATAGAGCACTCAGTGTGTTTGAGTAAATACGCCCGAGAGCGTCTCTCTCTCGGCTCCAAATCCAACCGAAGATAGACAGTCCGACAGCACATTATCATATTACTACGATGTAATATCTTGTTATTGTTATCATTATGAGAATTCTCCCTACGTTCAGCCGCTCAGGTCTGTGATACTCTTTCTGTGTGGTTGGCATCACATGGTTGGTTGAGTCAACGGTGTACCTTATTGGAACCGCTATTGGACCTAGGCCTTCAGTGAAAAAAAATGATCTTCGAACACATTGTACCGAACTCTCAAATCAAGACTAATAACAGAAACATTGCATCACTTAATGCACCCATCTGAATCAAACATGCCTGAGGCTGAGCCACGCTTTTGGCTGCCACTCAGAGAGACAGCACCCGTACAGATAATGCTATCGGCAACAACAACCACACTGCTTGCACAGCCTAACGCCATCACTATCCCACTATCACCAAAAGTGACAACAGTGACACATCAAAGGATGTGAGTGTAACAGGCGTGTGATGCTGAAAGGACAGTGTCCGTAATACCGGCACACTCCGTGTAGGAGAGAACACTTTTTGTAAAAGACAGAGGGCTGATAGAAAGAGAGCAGTCACTCACAGCATGATGTTAAAGAATAAGCAGCACATTCACTCTGACATAATTAGCAGGTAGTTTCCAATCATAAGAATACAAAAACACAACCATTCCCAGTCGAAATATATTGCTATTACTTCCCGTTGCAAACATATTTTTCAAGTTCAGCACACAAAATAATCTGTGATCTAAAGTTTAAATGTAACACTGTTTCACACACAAGTTCTTTTCTGAGATATAGCTCAGGGATTCTTACAAGACGGGAAAATCTCAACTTTTTTCCACAAATATTTGTCTTAATATTGACATCATTTTAAATATATATTTTGATAGACCAAAGTATCCACCATCACACATGTAAAGATTTGTTTTATTTTTATTCTTCATAAAATGCAACTAACTGCATTCATGCCAACTCTGTCAGACATCATAAAATGCATTTCATATTTACATGTATTGTCCAACAACTGTTTAAAGGCCTTGTTTAATTCTATCATCAGAATATAAACAAATGTGACTCAAATCTCCAAACTTATTTTTGTTTTATTTTATAGAGCTATATAATGCTCCAGGGCAAATTTCGTTAGCATTTTAGCATGTTTTTCTAGATTCAGGACATAGAACAATATTTATAAAGCAAACATTATCCATTAGATCTTGCACATTAAATAGTTTAAGCATATGTTGCAGAACAGTGATACAAATATATTTTTTAATAATAATGACAAAAGGGGTTAGTCAACAAATACTCAAAAAAAGGACATAGTGTTTTTCCCTCGAAAGATAAAAGTTCAATTAAAGCATTTGTAAAATATAGAAAATTGATTTTTCAGCCCTCAGTTTATGTTTTACGGAGTTGACAAATGTTTTATTTATCTTCTTCATTCAAGTGCTATACAAGGATTGTACCGACTTTCAAGAATCCCTACGCTAACAACATTGCTCTTGTTAGCTTAGGGTTCTTGGAAGTTGGGACAATCCTTGTACAGTGGCAAGAAAAAGTATGTGAACCCTTTGGAATTACCTGGATTTCTGCATAAATTTGACATAAAATTTGATCTGATCTTCATCTAAGTCACAACAATAGGCAAACACAGTCTGCTTAAACTAATAACACGCAAATTATTGTATTTTTCTTGTCTATATTGAATACATCAATTAAACATTCACAGTGTAGGTTGGAAAAAGTATGTGAACCCCTAGGCTAATGACTTCTCCAAAAGTGTAATGAGTGCGCTGAGAGTCAGGAAGCAAGAACAGGGAGTGTTTTAAGAACTAAACAAACAAAACAATGAACACGAAACACAAACAACGCACCGACATGAGAACAGAGTCAATAACACCTGAGGGAAAAACCAAGGGGAGTGACAGATATAGGGAAGGTAATCAAGGAGGTGATGGAGTCCAGGTGATTGTCATGAGGCGCTGGTGCACTTGACGATGGTGACAGGTGTGCGGGATAATCAGTAGCCTGATGACCTAGAGGCCGGAGAGGGAGTTGACAAAAAGCTAATTGGAGTCAGGAGTCAACTAACCTGGAGTCGAATCAATGAGACAAGATTGGAGATTTTGGTTAGAGCTGCCCTGCCCCATAAAAAAACACTCATAAAATGTGAGTTTGCTATTCACAAGAAGCATTGCCTGATGTGAACCATGCCTCAAACAAAATAGGTCTCAGAAGACCTAAGATTAAGAATTGTTGCCTTGCATAAAGCTGGAAAGGGTTACAAAAGTATCTCTAAAAGTCAGTCAACGGTAAGATAAATGGTCTATAAATTGAGAAAGGTCAGCACTGTTGCAACTCTCCCAAGGAGTGACTGTCCTGCAAAGATGACTGCAAGAGCACAGTGCAGAATGCTCAATGAGGTCCTAGAGTTCGCAAAAGAGCACCTGGATGTTCCACAGCGCTACTGGCAAAGTATTCTGTTGACAGATGAAACTACAGTAGAGTTGTTTGGAAGGAACACACAACACTATGTGTTGGGAAAAAAAAGGCACACCACACCAACATCAACCCAACTGTAAAGTATGGTGGAGGGAGCATCATGGTTTGGGACTGCTTTGCTGCCTCAGGGTCTGGACAGCTTGCTATCATCAACGGAAAAATGAATTCCTCAAGTTTATCAAGACATTTGCAGGAGAATGTAAGGCTATCTGTTCACCAATTGAAGTTCAACAGAAGTTAGGTGATGCAACAGGACAACGAACCAAAACACAGAAGTAAATCAACCACAGAATGGCTTAAACAGAAGAAAATACACCTTCTGTAGTGGCCCAGTCAGTCCTGACCTCAACCCAATTGAGATGCTATGGCATGACCTCAAGAGGGCGGTTCACACCAGACATCCCAAGAATATTGCTGAACTGAAACAGTTTTGTAAAGAGGAATGGTCCAAAATTCCTCCTGACCGTTGTGCAGGTCTGATCCGCCACTACAGAAAATGTTTGGTTGAGGTTATTGCTGCCAAAGGAGGGTCAACCAGTTATTAAATATTATTTTTATAAAAATATAATTTTTCCACCCTGCGCTGTGAACGTTTACACAGTGTGTTCAATAAAGACATGAAAATGTATAATTGTCTGTGTGTTATTAGTTTAAGCAGACTGTGTTTGTCTATTGTTGTGACCTAGATGAAGATCAGATCACATTTTATGACCAATTTATGCAGAAATCCAGGCATTTCCAAAGGGTTCACATACCTTTTTCTTGCCACTGTATACCACTTGTGGATAAAGAGTTACTTGCCTAACAGAACACAGAGGGTGTTCTTTAATGGAAGCCTCTCAAATATAATCCAGTTAGAATCAGGAATTCCCCAGGGTTGCTGTTTAGTCCCCTTTTTAAATCTTTACTAACGACATGCAACTGACTTTGAGTAAAGCCAGAGTGTCTATGTATGCGGATGACTCGACACTTTACACGTCAGCTACTACAGCGACTGAAATGACTGCAACACTCAACAAAGAACTGCAGTTAGTTTCAGAGTGGGTGGCAAGGAATAAGTTAGCTCTAAATATTTCTAAAACTAAAAGCATTGTATTTGGAACAAAACATTCAATAAACCCTAAACCTCAACTAAATCTTGTAATAAATAATGTGGAAATTGAGCAAGTTGAGATGACTAAACTGCTTGGAGTAACCCTAGATTGTAAACTGTCATGGTCAAAACATATTGATGTAGTAGTAGCTAAGATGGGGAGAAGTCTGTCTATAATAAAGCGATGCTCTGCCTTCTTAACAACACTAACAACAAGGTAGGTCCTAGTTTTGTCCCACCTGGACTACTGTTCAGTCGTGTGGTCAGGTGCCACAAAAAAGGACTTAGGAAAATTGCAATTGGCTCAGAACAGGGCGGCACGGCTGGCCCTTGGATGTAAACAGAGCTAATATTAATAATATGAATGTCAATCTCTCCTGGCTGAAAGTGGAAGAGAGATTGACTTCATCACTACTTTAATTTATGAGAGGTATTGACATGTTGAATGCACCGAGCTGTCTGTCTAAACTACTGGCACACAGCTCGGACACCTATGCATACCCCACAAGACATGTCACAAGAGGTCTCTTCACAGTCCCCAAGTCCAGAACAGACTATGGGAGGCACACAGTACAACATAGAGCCACGACTACATGGAACTCCATTCCACATCAAGTAACTGACGCAAGCAGTAAAATTAGATTTAAAAAACAGATTAAAAAACACCTTATGGAACACCTTAAAAAACACCTTATGGAACTATACATACACATGGATTTAATACTGTAGATATATGGTAGTGGTGGAGTAGGGGCCTGAGGGCACACAGTGTGATGTGAAATCTGTGAATGTATTGTAATGTTTTAAACTGTATAAACTGGCTTAATTTTGCTGGACCCCAGGAAGTGGAGCTCCTGCTTTGGCAGCAGCTAATGGGGATCCATAATAAATACAATACTTGTATACCACTTGAATGAAGAAGAAACATTCTATTAAAAAACATAATTCCACTCACCAGATGATGTTCATTTGAAACGTAACTTCTTGTTGAAAGTTAATCTTGAAACGGGTAAAGCTAACAAATTAGCAACAACGTCCTTTTCGATAACACCTGCTGCAGCCTCTGCAACCTAGCCTACAACAAAAGCTAGCTAGCTAAATCGTCAGAAAACTACTGTTCGCTGTAGAGATCACCAGCTTGTAGTCCTAAAAAACAGAAATAAGTTTGAATTTTCTAATTCTGATTTGTTGGCCAAAGTCTATGGGTAAATTAATGGTGTATGAATGGGTTTTTGGGATATACCCCCGAAAATAAGGTCTGAGGTTAACACAAGCTTAGGAGCAGTAGCGGTGCGTGGGTAATATTACTGAGGAAGCCAAACCAAAAAGCCATATTACAACCTATGTTGTGATAATTGCGTTATTTGCTCTATAACCTATTCGCTCATACGCCACCGTGATATAAACTCAGCAAAAAAAGATTATTTTTTTTACATTTACATTTTGGTCATTTAGCAGACGCTCTTATCCAGAGCGACTTACAGTAGAGTGCATACATTTTTATTACATTTTACATACTGAGACAAGGATATCCCTACCGGCCAAACCCTCCCTAACCCGGACGACGCTATGCCAATTGTGCGTCGCCCCACGGACCTCCCGGTTGCGGCCGGCTGCGACAGAGCCTGGGCGCGAACCCAGCCCAGCCTGGGCGCGAACCCAGAGACTCTGGTGGCGCAGCTAGCACTGCGATGCAGTGCCCCAGACCACTGCGCCACCCGGGAGAAGATACCAGAAACGATTTAGTCCAGTCAATGTTGCTAAATATAATTTGGCTGTCCATCGCACTGATTTCTGGCAGTCTCTATGGGGGTGCCACAGGGTTCAATTCTCGGGCCCACTCTTTTCTCAGTATACATCAATGATGTTGCTCTTGCTGCTGGTGATTTTCTGATCCACCTCTACGCAGACGACACCATTCTGTATACTTCTGGCCCTTCTTTGGACACTGTGTTAACTAACCTCCAGACGAGCTTCAATGCCATACAACTCTCCTTCCGTGGCCTCTAACTGCTCTTAAATGCTTGTAAAACTAAATGCATGCTCTTCAACTGATCGCTGCCCGCACCTGCCCGCCCGTCCAGCATCACTACTCAGGACGGTTCTGACTTAAAATATGTGGACAATTACAAATACCTAGGTGTCTGGGTAGACTGTAAACTCTTCTTCCAGACTCACATTAAGCATCTCCAATCCAAAATGAAATCTAGAATCGGCTTCCTTCACTCATGCTGCCAAACATACCCTCGTAAAACTGACCATCCTACCGATCCTCGACTTTGGCGATGTCATTAACAAAATAGCCTCCAACATTCTACTCAACAAATTGGATGCAGTCTATCACAGTGCCATCCGTTTTGTCACCAAAGCCCCATATACTACCCACCACTGCGACCTGTATGTTCTCATTGGCTGGCCCTCGCTTAATATTCGTCGTCAAACCCACTGGTTCCAGGTCATCTATAAGTATTTGCTAGGTAAAGCCCCACCTTATCTCAGCTCACTGGTCACCATAACAGCACCCACCCGTAGCACGTTCTCCAGCAAGTATATTTCACTGGTCACCCTCAAAGCCTATTCCTCCTTTGGCCGCCTTTCCTTCCAGTTCTCTGCTGCCAATGACTGGATTGAATTGCAAAAATCACTGGAGCTGGAGACTCATATCTCCCTCACTAACTTTAATCATCAGCTGTCAGAGCAGCTCACAGATCATTGCATCTGTACAAAGGCCATCTGTAAATAGCCCATCCAACTACCTCACCCCCATATTGTTATTTACTTTTTGCTCCTTTGCACCCCAGTATCTCTACTTGCACATTCATCTTCTGCACATCTATCACTCCAGTGTTTAATTGCTAAATTGTAATTACTACGCCACTACAGCCTATTTATTGCCTTACCTCCCTAATCTTACCTCATTTGCACACACTGTATATAGCTTTTTTCTATTGTGTTATTGACTGTACGTTTGTTTATTCCCTGTGTAACTCTGTGTTGTACGTGTCGAACTGCTTTGCTTTATCTTGGCCAGGTCGCAGTTGTAAATGAGAACTTGTTCTCAACTGGCCTACCTGGTTAAATAAAGGTGTATTAACATTAAAATAAATAGATATGACAATTTCCCCAATGAACAAAGCGAGGTCCATACAGAAATAGTTTGTTGAGATCAGTGTAGAAGAACTTGACTGGCCTGCACAGAGCCCTGACCTCAACCCCATTGAACAACTTTGAGATGGAACATTGACTGGAGATTGGAACACTGACTGCGAGCCAGGCCTAATCATCCAACATCAGTACCCGACCTCACTAATGCTCTTGTAGCTGAATGGAAGCAAGTCCCCGCAGCAATGTTCCAACATGTAGTGGAAAGCCTTCCCAGAAGAGTGGAGGATGGTACAGATAATTAAGTCAAAACCACAGGTCCAAATCCCCATCTCCATCCATGACAGAGAAAAGGGCCGATTTAGCAAGCTAGCTACTGCAGGATATCAACACAGACCAGAAACAGACACGTTTTTCTGACAATGATGACGTTTTGCTTAGGATGTGATTTGATTGGTGTGAATCCAAATCCAAACTGGCCTCCCTTGGACAACAACAACTCAGCTCAACGCAAATTATTTTTTGTAAAAATGATTAAGGGAGGCCAAATACTTGCTGGCAGCAATCAATCTAATGCTATAGTGGCAACATGTCATACTCTTTAGTTCCAGGTAGCGTCAGATATACTACACATACTGAGACAGAGGGGCGCTGTTTCCCTTGCTCTGAGATTCAGCCACTTGCGAATAGACATAAAATTATGAAGAGACGAGAGAGACATTTTATCATTTAAAAAAAATGTATTGGTCAAATATTGGGGGAAGTCTGGATCTTATAAGTTTCGTTCTATGAGATAATATCAGTCAGTTAACATGACCTTTATGAATTATGAAGCCTTTATGTGCTTGTTTTGATTACATAAATGCTTTAACATTTTAAAAAGTGATGTTAGCTGATGAACATTATCTCATAGAACAAAATGTATAAGATCTCCTAAGCTTTTTTGGCATTTATTCAAAAACCCTACAAAACGATATCCATTTTCCCATGGTCCAACGAACCATGGCGGAGTTAGTGTCTACAAAAAGGCGCCATTGCTATTGCTCTCTATGGCAGTTGCCTTCTATCAAAGATTGCCTATTATATTTGACAATACAGTTGACTGACCGCTCTAGCAATGGAAATACATGTCCTCAAAGCTGGAAGTCATGTGAGAGGAGACGAGATCAGGTGGAACCATTCTAGCCAATAAAAGGACAGATGCGTGTGTGAACAACAGGCCATAGAGATAGATAGAGTACTCATCTTTGTTTCTGTGCCACTATAGCGTCTGTGACATCATGGGCAGCGCCATTGAGGCTATCTCCATTTTAAAGTAGTACATTTTCTTCTTCTTCATTGGTGGATTGCTCCCAACTCATAAGCATCCCCAACCAGCTTACTATGTTAAAATGTTGGAAACCCTCAATAGCAATGTCCATGTTAAAACAGGTTATATTCATGATGAGTCTTCTATCTATCTCTATGACAACAGGCTCCACTTATATCAGTGCATTCGTAACAACCTAACAATTACTAAACATTTAATTGATCAAATAAGCCTCACATAACAAATGAGCAATTACATTTTTTCTTGGACCAAATTCAACACTCTCATTGACCTCCATCTATTTAGATGCATCTCCCCGGAGAAAAATCCTGATTGGATCTTTTTTTCACTCCAGTGTTGACCCTTTTAAATCAGAATATAATTGGAAATAATAATAGAATTACAAAATCATTGAAATATCATTGAAAAGAATAAATAGAAATGAAAAATACATGTATATTTTAAAACCACAACAATCATTTTATAAATCCTAAGGCCTTCTCTGAAAGCATAGAAAGCCCTGACAGTTCCCCACTGGACTCTGAGCTTTATAGTACAGCTTTGATAGAGCTTCCACCTCAAACCTCTCAACTGCTGTATCTCATAAAGCCTTTTCTCTTTTGAACAGAAAAGAAGGATTATATATCATTCAGTAGCAGGGATGAATCTGCCGCTTCAGGAGTCAGGAGCTTCTCCAGTGACTTGGCACAGTGGGCAGAGAGAATAGGACAGTGCTGAATATGCTGAATCATTTCTGAAGAATGAATGTGTGTGATATCTGATTTACAGCTGGTGCAGAGCAACTTTGTCCTTTTCTGTACGCACGCAGTGGACCTGAGAGATCACTTCCAGAACATTGTACTGACCATCCTGGTGAGTTCTGGTTTCACACCTAGATTCATCTCTCGTAGACAGACTATGTAATTGTGCGATTCTGGTTCTTGGTTAGCAGAGATTAGACCTAGATCAATGTTAAGATCCGTACATAATACCAGACCACTGTCTCATGAAAGGCTTAATCCTAACACGAGGAACTAGAAATGTCATCCAAGTCTGCCGTTGACATCTGTGCACGGTTTTATGTGACATTTGAGTGTACTCATAACCAAAGACAATGTCATAGTCCAGAGTGCAGATGATATATCTCTCTTCGCAGGTATCTGCAGTAGTGAGCATCCCTCTGTGGCAGTGGTTTTTGGAGAGGTTTGGCAAGAAGACGGCAGCCTTCTGTGGCATCACGGTAAGTATCTGGGACTGAGCGCTATTGCTATTCCGCTGGTCGTAAGAGTGTGCCACCTTGTGGACAAACACGTTATTAATTTTGGCGAAACTTTTTGAACTCCTCTTTCTGTCCAGTGGATCATGCCGTTCACAGTGATGCTGGTGTTCATCCCTAACCTGGTCGTAGCCTACGTGGTGGCTGTCTCGTCCGGACTCAGTGTGGCCGCGTCACTCCTCTTACCATGGTGAGCTCAATTGAATTGGGCTGGCACGAAGGTCCTCTGTGAATATAGTGTAGTTGTAAAAGCACTAGCACTAGCCAGTGATTGTAGCGGCAGTAGCAATAGTAAACATATTCTTTGGTGTGGGTAAAATAGCCACCGTCACAGAATTAGTAGCCTAGTAATAGCAGCAGTAGTTTGAAGTAGCCATAACAGTGCCAAACCTATCCGCAGTCTCCCCGTTTCTCTGTCCATTCACCCCCTGGCATGATACAGTCACGCCTGGCGATGATGTCACGTTGATGAATGAGACGGCTACAGTCTCCACTTTCATTCTGTATTTTACTGTTGTTTATAGCACATTGCCCTCCCTCTGTGCTCTTCGCCCTCCTGTCTCCCTCCGTTCTCTCACCTCCATCCTTCCCCTCCCTCTCTAAATGACAGGGTATATCCAGTGGGGTCACCATGATGTGTATTTCTGTCTGTTCTCCTGGTGATTCCCCATCTGTGGTCAGAGCGGCTCAGCTACAGCTAGCTTCATCATCGAATCATGTTATTAGTAGCAGTCGTTTCACCAGATCCTTTTATCTCTGCGCTATATAAGCATTATTGTAGCCATTTTATCCCTGAGCGCTATAAGTAGACTGCTCCTCATCAGACAGGCGGAGTCATCGAGGCTGGTTGTATAACATGATGATGAGGTCGGGCCTATGAGTTGTTGATTTGCCGATGTCTTGATGTAGTATTGGTGTGTGTGTGTTTGTTGTGTTTCAGGTCGATGCTGCCAGACGTGGTGGATGACTTCCGCCTGGCCAACCCCCACTGTAAAGGCTTTGAGGCCATCTTCTACTCCTTCTACGTGTTCTTCACCAAGTTCGCTGCCGGCATCTCCCTGGGAGTGTCCACCCTCTGCCTCGAGTGAGACAGACAGACAACATGAACACAAGACTATTACAGATATTCAGAACTGAACATGGAATTTCCTTAGGAGTAACCATGCTTTTACCTCAAATGAGTCAAACATAGGATAAGCACAAACAAGTAAACAATACTTCTGGGATCTCCTTTGGAGTGATACAGACGCCAGAACACAAAGTCAGTTAAATAACACAGGAGTGAGGTGTATAGAGAGAAACACAAACACAAGTCTGACGCGCACAGATATATGCATTCTATTGCAGTCCATTATTGTTTATGAAACTGGCACTGTGTGTAACTCTCGGTATGATACAGGTATATGTCGCTATAGGTTTGCAGCTTATGACACTGGTGTGTGTGTGCGTGTATGTATCTCTGTATATATCTCTACAGGTTTACCGTGTTTGATACAGGTGTGTGTGTGTGTGTACCTGTGTCTTCAGGTTCGCGGGTTATGACACAGGGGCATGCAGGCAGCCTGCTCAAGTAGCCTACACTCTGAAGTTGCTCATCGGCGCCGCCCCGGTGGCCTTCATCGTAACAGGCCTGCTGATACTGCTGCTCTACCCCATCAGTGAGGATGTCCGGCTCAGGAACAAACTCTGTCTGGAAGAGCTACGGTAAGTTACCCACAAGTCTCTGTTGTCAGAATTTGATAGAACGTCACAGTGCTCTTGTAAACGGATAAGACAATATAAGGCCGGGGACACATGCTTAAGTGAAATGTTACCAAACAATGTATTTGGAACACACGACGGCCTGAAATGGGTCAAATACCAACATACCTTCAATCTAAAAGTGACTATTACCGGTCTTCTACAGGAAACAAGGCAGCATCAGCTCCAGAACGCTGGAGGATCTGAGCAATGCATGACCAGGGATGGGACAGACAGGAGAAGTTCCACATACGGCGGGTTCCAGTTCTCCGACTGGAATACGACGTCCATTAGTGTATATTACACTGAGAAATTATAGAATGGTAGTTATGTTTTCCTGTAAACATTTGAAGTTTGTTTCTGTATTTTCACATGAACGTGTACTGTATAGCCATCTTAAATATACCTACAAGATGATCTAATTTACATAAATGAATGTATATCACTATTTGCTGTGTTTAGCCAGACATTGCTGGTATTTAAGAATGGTATCTGAATATGATGGTTTGATGACAAATGGGCTTAATAAACGTTGTTGGTTAGTAGATGGACTGAACCATGGCTTCGTATAACTTCAAACAGAGGGGGTTTACAGCCAGTAGAGGAAGATTCCATTTTGTGACGTGGGGTTTTGGCTGTTGGATTCTCTATTCTCTGCCTACTGCTTCCCCCTGGTGGTACTATAATGACATCTGTTTTGTATTTAGATGGAAGACTGGATAAACCATGACTATAATAGAATCCGTCATCGTATGTTAAGCGATGAAACTATCAATTTGAAACATTTGAGGGCTTTAATATTATACAATCATATAACACACAAACAGGATAAATCTCTTTGGGATGCGGTGGCTACTTTCCTGACCTAGGCCACCCAAAACACTACTACAGTACTTCATTGGTCTGACATGTTTTTGATAGACTTCATCTTGAACCAGATGTACATATAACAAAGACAAAAAGACCAATATAATATCCAAAAGTCACTAAATGTAAACATTGTTTGAAAGGTGCTACTTTCCAAAGTGTGACAAACATTTGTCTCAAATAATCCCCGAACTGAAAAAGGTGAATTTGCCACCCAGTACTGCTTGTTCATAAGAAGATGCAGAGGAGTTGAGTCTGTGTGTCCAGTTTTTAGAGATGTATGCATAAAGCATTGACATATCCTGTGTGTTATGCTAGTCCCATGCTCTGTGCTCTCTCCCACTATGCTGATGTCTCTGTTTTGGGGCTAGGCCTTGTTCAAGTCTGTGTTCGAGTATTTAACTGGGCTTCAGGGAGATTTCACAGGGCTGGAGGGGCAGGTGTCTGGGCTGCCAGGGCTTCTGATGGGGGATTTCCTCTTGCCGTTCCTCACTGTCAACTCCTCTTTGGGTTTAAAAGTCAGGGGTACAAAGCCCTCTGCATCCGCCACTAGGACTATCCACAACGGACCTGGAACACACCGGAGACAGTTTCAAGTTTAAGCGACAGCTTAGGAAGTTTTTATTGAACTAATATTTTCTCCATGCTTATTAAGACGGTTTAAATGATATAACCAATTGGTGACAGGTTTTCAAGCAAATATTCTAAAATCGGCATGAAGAAAACACGCAAATTTTACCACCAGCGATGGGTTTCCACCAAACTGCCTTGTTGCGGATAAGAAGCAGTGCGTGATGATGTAGCGCACATATGGTACCTTAAAAAAAAAATCTGTTTCCATCACATTTTCAACTCTACTGATGGTTTTGTCACAAAAACGGCGGTGCGTTAAATCGCTCTAGCCATTAGCTCGCAGATACAGTGCCGGTATGCTGGGCTACATTATGAGAATATTATAGGTAAGAGCGAGATTATTTTTGATTTGGTAAATGGCAGCCAAGCATCGATCATCATGTCACCAGAATAAGACCCTCGATATTTATTGGAAAGGAGCATCAAGCTCATCACTGAACTGCCACCGCCCTGTGAAGTTCATCATAACTTACCTGGTAAAAGATTACATTCATTTATCCCTTCAAATAGATGGTACTAAGCTTTTCATTCAGCAAGTGTGTACTATCTAATACAGCCATTTTGGAATCAAAGTAACCACAACATCTGGCTAAGTTTTCTGTAAAAACTCAAAACAGTGAAACTTCTGAATGAGATCCCTCTATAAATACTCTGTTGGAGGGAGCGTGCTGAGTGTCTATAGTAGCAGAACTAACACAGGGAAGGTGTGGATGGGGCTGTAAGCGGCTTCTGTTTTAAACCTCAATCCAAGCTCACCCTATAATCACTCCCATATTTAGCCTCTTCACCCATTAACTGAAGCACTTTGTTTATCACCAAATACTGTTGTTTCAAATGCATTCATGTATGTCTGTTTATGTGGAGTGAAACAAAGCTGTAATTAGTTCGTTGAGATAAGCTTAGTGTTTGAGGAGGTCCTCAGTCTAGACTATTGGCTGAGGATATAGGTTATAGACTTATTCTTATATGAATAGATTCCTGGAAACCTGAGTGAAACCCTTTTTCCCATTCCCGTCCAAACTCAGTAGTATGCATACACACAACCATGCACGCACGCACACACACACACACACTTCTGAGAACACTGCCCATCCCTACCTCTTCGTTCCTATAGGGCAAAGATAGTTGCATTTAACCTTTTATACTACAAATCTAATGACTGCAAATGTTGGCCCCAGAGCTTACAGAAATCCATATTCAATTCAAATATGCAGAGTGCCACTATACCCACTTTTCTCTTGAGGCATGCCCACATTGAAAGAGAGTCTTTGCAGATTTGAATTGTGTTGATTTCTGGTAAGCAGGAAGTCACACCGCTGTGAATGATGTCATATCGCAGAGTATACCTATAACCTCAAATAAGTGGTAGAATTAAGCCTGGGGTATCTACACTCCTTTCCATATTTATTTGGACAGTGAAGCGTTTAAAAAAATATATACATTTGGCTCAATACTCCAGCACATTGGATTTAAGATCAAATGTTTCATGAGGCAACAGCACATAATGCCACCTTTTATTTGAGGGTATTTTCGTACATATCTGTTTTACAGTCTAGAAATGAAAGCACTTTATGTATCTGGTACCCCCCTCCCATTTGAAGATGCTACCATGATTATGAATAATCATGACTGATGAGTGAGGACGTTACAGAAGAACAAAGATCATACCCTCCCTCCATAAATGCTAATCTCTAACCATTACCAATAACAGGGGATTCATTCAGTATGGTCCATAATTATGGTAGAACCCACATTAAATGTAGAAGTGTTCAGGAAAAAAAGTATATTACCCATTTAGCTCCTATTGGGCAAAACATAATCTGAAACACAACCAGAACAAAAGTTTGTGGAGTCACAAGCTTGATGTAGTCATTGCATGCTAGGAATATGGAACCAAATACTAAACTTCACTACTTTAATACAATATATGTGAATTTGTCCAAAAGCTTCTTCAAATGGGGGGACGAGATACATAAAGTGCTTTCATTTCTAAACAGTAAAACAAACATGCATGAAAATACCTCCAAATAAAAAGCGACATTCTGTACTGTTGCCTCAAATGAAACATTTGATCTCAAATCCAAAATGCTGGAGTAATAGAGACACAAATGAAACGGTGAAGTACAAATAAACACAGAGGGGAATGTACATATAGTGAAAACAAATCATCTCAAATCTACAACCGTGTGTTATTATTGGTTTGGGGGAAAGCCCAAGGCCAGATACCTACCATACATAATCTCTACGACAGTGAGGTTAAAGAGCTCCTGAAGAACCTTCAGACACAGTTTCCCCTCACACAGCAACACTGGTCTTCTCTCGTCGATAAACACATTCTCAGACAGCTGCTGCTGCATGGAGAAGGAAGAGATATAGAGAGAGGGAGGGGGGTGGGGGGGCAGAGAGAAGGTGGGGGGTTTAGTGCAATTCTGACCTCAAGAATGCAGTTATTGACGGATGCAACAGTGGCATCATTTCGTCTAATTGTACTTTCGTCACTTCTTTTGGGAACACCATAATAGCATTCGCACTGTGCTGTCAGCATGCTGTCTATTGTAAGCCGATGGTGGATTACACTCTAGCCCAGGGTGTACAGTACAGTACATCTCCTTCCTCACCTTTAGACAAGGCCCAGCAAGGCTAACAATAGACCATTAATCTGACATCTGCTGAAAGCTGACTAAGGGCCTCATGTATGTATTTGCGTGATTTATATGCATTCCCTTGTGTGTCTTATCAAACTTTATTGTACATAGGTGCAGTCTGTTATTTTAACAAGTGGGGTCTTCAATAAATATGCATTTTCTTTACAAATGTGGCTCTGAAAAGCTCCAGATTTTAGCCAAAATGAAGTAATATCTTGTAAGTCATAACCCCTACCTGACATGTGATGTTAACGTATGGAGGTTCACGGGCATTGGGGTAAATAGTCCCCAAATCCCTTTTCCCGTTCTGAGTGAAGTCCCTGATCTCTGTGAGACACTGTTGCACCTCAGAGAAGCGAGAGAAGAGCCTCTCCATGTTCTGAGACAGCTGCTCTAGGTTCCTCTCCTTCTCTCTGGAGGCCAGGGGGGTGGTCTTGGGCAGGGTGGGGAGCTCCGTGTGGGGCTTATCCCCAGGGTTGTAGTATGGGGAGCAGGGTCGACTCAAGTCCCCAGATTGCACTGACCCTCTCATCCGGTTGATGGGTTCCATGTCGAAGTTCTCGACCGTAATGGAGGAGGCGCTTGAGTGGGATTGGTCAGAGGGGCGACAGAGGTCAGAGTAGGGGAAGTCGACTGAGCTGGTCTCCGGGCTCCTCACCTCCTCCACCAGCCTCCTCCTGCTGCTCCCTGGAGAGCGGGACTGGATTACACCTCCTCCCGGCAGCACCAACTCCTTGATCGCCACACGCTCCTGCTGCTCCTCCTTAGAGAAGACATGCTCCGAGTGGCGCCTAATCCCCGGGTAGAAATTAGCGGGGGATTGCCGGTTCGGGGAGGGAGACGCCGGGGTTTCTCCGTCGTAGACTATCTCCTTGGAGGAGAGGTGCAGGATGTATTTTTCCGTGTTGGAGGAGGGGAGGAAGGCAGGTTCGTTGGACTTCTGTCTGCCGATCATGAGAAGCAACGTCTTGTCACTGAGGAAGCAGACGCCTTTGGGCCTCTCGTTCTTCTGTAAGGAGATCTGCTGGACATTGGGCATAGCGAAGGGCGTGATGCAGTAGACCAGCACCATGCTACACGTGTTGGAGGCCACCGCCACCATGGAGCCTCTGGAGTCAAAGGCCAAGATGTCTGGCACCAGGATCCCAGGGATGCTGACCTTACTGGTGCTGGTGACTTTCTGTTCGTAGGTGACAAGGATAAGGTGAGATGAATCCTGTCCGGAGCCGGTCAGGTGGTCCTTGCGGCGCAGGTGTATGAGTGGACTGGGGTCAGAGCGCCGGTGCTTGGCCAGGAGGTGGGTGAGGTCCATAAGGCCGCCAGACGGAGAGCAGGACAAGTAGGACCTCTCCGAGTCAAAGGACCTCCTGCGGGGGTCTATACAGCCATCCTCATCCAACATCACCATAAGAGAGGAATGTCCTGGTAGGGAGGACTCGGAATCTGAGGGCACGTCGAAGGCTATACCTGCGTTCAGCCCGCAGATCCTATCCAGAGGCAGCTCTGTAGCCACTGCCACCTGGGCTTCGCCTGTCGACTCGATGGCACAGATGTACCCACCCACGTCGAAGATAGGGCAGAAGGAGCAGGCTAAAAGACTCTTCTGAACATCGTTATAGATGTAGGAGTAAAGGGCGCTTCCAATGGCCACGACCAACCGGGTGCCATCTTTGGTCCAGCAGGCACAGTGGATGAGTCCACTGCCTTTAATATCAGCCTTCACCCTGCGGTTGTCCACACGGACACAGAACAGCACAGAGGCATCTTTCTTGGTAAGGACAGAAAGGATGTCCATCTTGGGATGCCAGACACATCCCTCAGACAGAAGGGGGAAAGGTTCGCTCATCTCACAGGTCTGAGTGCACAGCAGCTTGTTCTGTTCCAGAGCGCTGAGCTGCAGCTGCCACACTGTGACATGCTTCTTGTGTTGGACGGCCAACAGAGCAGGAGAGCCGGAACAGCATAGAGGGCCCCAGTAGAGACCGAAGACATGCTCAAACTGACCAATGACGTTGGTGTCGCCGAATTTCACCTCACCGTTGGCATAGTAAAGGGAGGTGAGGCAGACCTGTTTCCCATCCGTCCATGCGATCCCGTGGACAGGGTGGATGGCTTGGTGTAGCGTGTTCAGACCGGTCCTCGGCAACTTGGCTTTGCCCAGTTCCATACTGACAGCCAAGCAAGTATGGACTAATCCAAACGGCGAGAGAGAAAAGATTATCACTCACTGATCAGTGACATTGAACAAGAAAATCAATCATTCAATACCATTGATGAGAGCAGAGGATATCTGTCGTGAGACGGATGTTGACGAGCATAATACTAGTTTCAGCTACTTTAACTGCCATCCTACACTAAGAATAGGACAAGCCTCTCCTGTCATGCATCTCTGGTGCTGTAAAATCCCCAATCACCTCTGCCTGTGTGAGGTAACACCTCAGGGCCAGGGCTGAGCTGATTAGTGTGAATGACCTTAGCCATGCATATCCGGTAGGTTATTTTACACACCAGTCCTAAAGGCATTGACGACAAATAATGATATCGGTGTTGTATCTTGTGAGTTCAAACTGTATTAATTCGCTATCTAGCAATTTCAACAAACTCAACTGATTCAAGGAGTCACTACACTAGAAGTAGATTTGATCACATTTGGTAGGCAACTGTGACCTTAAGTAATGTTAAGCGTTTGGCAATGAAAGACAATCAAGCAATCCCTCTTAACTACATTTATTCAAATTGTTATTACTTTGTGCTAGCTAAAATGACATTGTCATAGCTAGCTATGTTCACATCAATTGCAATTAAACTATGAAGGTACAGTCAAGAGCTAACTATTACAACAAATATTTGCTTCCGTCAACTACAATAGTTAGCTACTCAACAAATGAAAACTATTAGCTACCTGACTAGCTAGTTATGTTGCTAACGTAAACTGTCAAAGTTTTTGACTGGCCAGCAAGCCCATGCAGCTCGATAACCAAGCTAGCAACTAAAGCCAGCAGGAACAAGCTGAAGTAACTAGCTAGCTTGATTTAATCGCGAATAAGTTCTTCTGTCACGAAATTCTATACAAAAACTTGCCATTACATGCCTCGATTTTCTTGTCAAACCATAATCCTTTATTACATTTGCCACGCAAGCTGAAGTAACTAGCTAGCTTGATTTAATCGCGAATAAATTCTTCTGTCACGAAATTCTATACACAAACTTGCCATTACATTCCTCGATTTTCTTGTCAAACCATAATCCTTTATTACATTGCCACGCTTATTTCACGTTTGCCGGGGTGAAAGTTGTTATCATGAACCGGAATTGAATATCGAGGCAATACAAAAGTATAACGTCACAGAGTTTCTAAACCTAGAGGCGCAACATCGCGATACTTCTGGGAACGTTTGAGAAAGATACCAAACAGACCAGACCGGGGTTTTGGATTTGAGAAGTCAATAAGAGAAGTGAAAGATTCTTCCTGTTGTTAATTTTCTCGAAGTCTTAAGGCACATGTTATTACTCCAACCTCGTGAAAGCGACAAACTGACACGTTTTCGTCAAAAACAACTTCATATCTAAGGAGTGCCTTTGATTTGACAGCCAGCACAATTCGAGACGAGACGATTGTTAGACCCGATGACATCATGCTTTTATCTCGTTTTTTCCGTGTTCCCTGTCGTTTGGAAAGCACCGTTAGCTAGCTATTGGACAAGCAGTTTTAGCCTGTCTTCAGTACTGTCTTTGATAATTGGATTTGACGTTTATGGGAAGTCTGGTGTATTTTATTTGTTGACCACATAGTGGCATTCTTTTCAACAGCAGTGCTCAGTCACAGATCAGTCCACTCAGGCACTGTAAATGTTAGGTCTCCCAAAACTGAGACTAGGATGAGATTTGAGAGGAGGTTATGTATCTCAATGCTGAGGTTTTTGACCCTTGTAATACAATCTTAGCAAGACAGTACAGTATGAAGATAGGCTAAAACCAGTGGAGGCTGGTGGGAGGAGCTATAGGAGGATAGGCTCGTTATAATGGCTGGAATTCAATTCATGGAACGGAGTCAAACATGCGGTTTCCAAATGTTTGATACTGTTCCATTGATTACATTCCAGCCGTTACAATGAGCCCGTACTCCTATAGCTCCTCCCATCAGCCTCCACTGGCTAAAACTGACTTTCCAATAAAAATACCAGATTACACTTGTAGGCAATGTCATTTTTAAATTAATTTTATTTAACCTTTATTTAACTAGGCAAGTCAGTTACCACAGTGTCCAAAGAAGGGCCAGAAGTATACAGAATGGTGTCGTCTGCGTGGATGTGGATCAGAGAATCACCAGCAGCAAGAGCGACATCATTGATATATACAGAGAAAAGAGTCAACCCGAGAATTGAACCGTGTGGCACCCCCATAGAGACAAAAGGCCCTCTGATTTGACACACTGAACTCTATCTGAGAAGTAGCTGGTGAACCAGGCGAGGCAGTCATTTGAGAAACCAAGGTTGTTGAGTCTGCCGATAAGAATGCAGTGATTGACAGAGTCGAAAGCCTTGGCCAGGTCGATGAAGATGGCTGCACAGCACTGTCTTTTATCGATGGCGGTTATGACATCGTTTAGGACCTTGAGCGTGGCTGAGGTGCACCCAGATTGCATAGCGGAGAAGGTACGGTGGGATTCGAAATGGTCAGTGATCTGTTTGTTAACTTGGCTTTCAAAGACTTTTGAAAGACAGGGCAGGAGCGATTATAGGTCTGTAACAGTTTGGGTCTAGAATGTCGCCCCCTTTGAAGAGGAATGTCATCCCCTCTGTTCTTAGTTCTACATTTTTTGAACGGGGCATGCTTATTTAAGATGGTGAGGAAAGCACTTTTAAAGAGAACCCAGGCGTCCTCTACTGTCGGGATGAGGTCAATATCCTTCCAGGATACCCCGGGCCAGGTCGATTAGAAAGGTACCGTGTTATTGACCTCATCCCGTTATCCCTAAATCTGTGAACACAGGCACCCTCATAGATATCATCCTGACCAACCTGCGCTCTAAATACACCTCTGCTGTCTTCAACCAGGATCTCAGCGATCACTGCCTCATTGCCTGTGTCTGTAATGGGTCCGCGGTCAAACGACCACCCATCATCACTGTCAAACGCTTCCTAAAACACTTCAGCGAGCAGGACTGAGGGCTTGTAGGCCTGTTGTAAGGCCAGACATCACCGGCAACAACGTCGCCTATGGGCACAAACCCACCGTCGCTGGACCAGACAGGACTGGCAAAAAGTGCTCTTCACTGACGAGTCGCGGTTTTGTCTCACCAGGGGTGATGGTCGGATTCGCGTTTATCGTTGAAGGAATGAGCGTTACACCGAGGCCTGTACTCTGGAGCGGGATCGATTTGGAGGTGGAAGATCCATCATGGTCTGGGGCGGTGTGTCACAGCATCATCGGACTGAGCTTGTTGTCATTGCAGGCAATCTCAACGCTGTGCGTTACAGGGAAGACATCCTCCTCTCTCATGTGGTACCCTTCCTGCAGGCTCATCCTGACATGATCCTCCAGCATGACAATGCCACCAGCCATACTGCTCGTTCTGTGCGTGATTTCCTGCAAGACAGGAATGTCAGTGTTCTGCCATGGCCAGCGAAGAGCCCGGATCTCAATCCCATTGAGCACGTCTGGGACCTTGGATCGGAGGGTGAGGTCTAGGGCCATCCCCCCCAGAAATGTCCGGGAACTTGCAGGTGCCTTGGTGGAAGAGTGGGGTAACATCTCACAGCAAGAACTTGCAAATCTGGTGCAGTCCATGAGAAGGAGATGCACTGCAGTACTTAATGCAGCTGGTGGCCACACCAGATACTGACTGTTACTTTTGATTTTGATCCCCCCCCCCCCCTCTTTCTTCAGGAACACATTATTACATTTCTGTTAGTCACATGTCTGTGGAACTTGTTCAGCTTATGTCTCAGTTGTTGAATCTTGTTATGTTCATACAAATATTTACACATGTTAAGTTTGCTGAAAATAAAAGCAGTTGACAATGAGAGGACATTTATTTTTTTGCAGAACCACTCCTTTATTGGGGGTGTCTTGCTAATTGCCTATAATGTCCACCTTTTGTCTATTCCATTTGCACAACAGCATGTGAAATGTATTGTCAATCAGTGTTGCTTCCTAAGTGGACAGTTTGATTTCACAGAAGTGTGATTGACTTGGAGTTACATTGTGTTGTTTAAGTGTTCCCTTTATTTTTTTGAACTGTGTATATAGGACAAAACACACATCACAACAAAAGAGACAACATAACAATATATATAAAGAGAGACCTAAGACAACAACATAGCAAGGCAGCAAACATGACAACACACGATGGCGACGTTGGCTAGCTAATGCCGTGTTCAAGTATTAGTCAGAACTAGGAAACTCGGACATTTCCGACTTACTAACTGGTTATAGTTATACACATGGCATCTTCAACGAGTCAGCAATTTGGTAATTTACAAATATCCTATTTCCAACTAGCATTTGAACGCAGCATAGAAACCAATTGGGTGTATACGCGTAATTGGTAGAAACACGTAATCGAGTATAACTATTGTCTCGCGTCAAACTACGCATGTGCAGGCCGTCAAATCAAAGGCACTCCTTCCTTTTTAAGTTGTTTTTGACGAAAATAAAAACGTGTCAGTTCATCACTTTCACGAGGTTGGAGTAATAACATGTTAAAGTACGTAACACACTGGCTCGAATCTAGGTTGAGCCTTTAGATTTCGGGAAGATTTGTTCAC
Source organism: Salvelinus fontinalis (assembly GCF_029448725.1). NCBI lineage: Eukaryota > Metazoa > Chordata > Actinopteri > Salmoniformes > Salmonidae > Salvelinus > Salvelinus fontinalis. Next base: position 5,272,436 of record NC_074684.1, on the reverse strand, counting down.
TGCTCTCATTGACATCTCAAACCCAAACTCCGGCCGGGTCTGTTTGGTATGTTTCGCAAGCATTCCCGAAGTCTCACGATGTTGCGCCTCCGGGTTTAGAATCTCTGTGATTTTAGCCTGACAACACACTCAATTATTTCGCTGGGTTTATGCGGCGTTCATATACTAGTCGGAACTAGGAAACTGACATTACTGAGTTCCTCAATCGTTGAACGCGGCACGTGGATAGCATCTGAACACCGCACAACGTCCGTGGGCGTGGCGTAGTGTTTGGCCGGAGCAAGGAGTCTATTCTAGCCAGGCAAATACAATCTTGCATTTCTCAGACTAGTGGATTCGATCAGTGGTCGGCATTGCCGTAGCTTGCACATTTTTAGCCACCGAAATAGACTAGACAGTAGGAACCAAACCTGCTTTATTTGATGCTTTAGCAAACACCGTCGGCTTTGTATCATAATGGGTGTGGAAATTGAAACAATATCCCCGGGAGATGGTGAGTTTTTTTGCTACATTTTGGCGTTGTTTAGATTTTGGAATGTTGTGCAGTAACGTTATATGCTTATTCATTTAGCGATTACGAAATTGTGGGAAATGCAGTATTATCATATACTGTGGTAACGTTTTACGGATTTACACCCGTTGCAAAGTAGTTAGTTACAATTTTACCAGGCCTACATACTCCACAACATGTATTTCTCAAGCCTTCGAAATGTTCCTCGCTCTCTGTACTGTCCATGTTATCAGGGATCCCTGGGACGCCCCTATCAGATTTGAGGTTTACATTTTTTAATTGTTTTTGGCTAGGTTAGGGTTTAGGATAGTGACGTCCCAACCCCGGATGGCACTGACCCTCTCGATCAGCACATTCAGACCAATCTCGATCTAGAACACTCGGCATTTATAGCCAGCCAGCGTTCTTCCCAGACCAGCTCGTGGAATTCCTGCTTTTTGTTGGTAATAATTGTCATTTGAAGTAGGATAGATTATTCCGCTATTATACAGCCAGAAAACTGCAAAGCTACATGTGTGTATGCTTTTAGCTAAAGCAATAAGATGTTACAGCTAATGTAACAACATCATAACTAATCACGCCATGGCTAGGACACATCCTATTATTACAGTCTGCCATACCACCAATACCACAACAGAATACCCCATAGAAAATCACTGCTCTGTGATAAAGCAAGTTTTTCCCGCAGACACACAACCTACAATACACATGTACACCACATGCTTACACTCGGACAAAGTCTTGTTCTCCCTTTCACCTTTCATCTGTGGCTCCTTGCATCCTCTCTCACCTTTTCCTTCTTTCATTTGAGACACATTCCACACACTCAGATCTTCATGTCTCTGGGACAATAATAACCAATAATAACCAGTTGATTAATACATTAGGATTGAATAGTTTGGAAATAGGTCTACTATACATGGATAAGGGTTAAGCTTTCCTGGCTCAGACATAACAACACACAGACAGACTTAATCCAGCCAGGCATTGTTAATCCATTAGCTCCTTACTCTATTAGGCTGCAGGGTGTAAAAAATTGCACACACATGAGGGAGATTAGAGCCTGCCGCGTGCACACACACACGCACTACAATCTACCCACTATTGTTTGTTTTTCTTTTCAACAGCAAGGACTTTCCCAAAGAAGGGCCAGACGTGTGTTGTCCATTACACAGGTAAAGAGTGTGTGACAGAGCATCTGGTTGGGAAATAAATGTACAATTATTATTATTTTTACTAGGTGGGCCATTTTATGTCTCAGGGTCGTCTCCCAAACAACCAGGTCAGACAGGAAACGGGAAGTAAATGTCAACATTCTGTCTTGGTGATTACACGTTTATTACATATTTATAATGTGTATATGACGTGTGTGTGTGCGCCAGTTTATGTGCCACTTGTCACTTTGAAGACATGGCTTGAACTCTACAACAAGTCAAGTTTAATACACTGTTAATGTTTGGTGATACATTTACAGCTCAACACTTTGTCATTATGTTAAGTGATTGATTGCCGTTTGGTTTATTGTTGCCGAGAAGGCAGTGAGTGAGAGCGGTAGTAATGAAGACTCCTAATGAGGTCCTGGCCCTGTTCCTTCTGAGTTTAGTTTTTTGCAGGTCAGTGCAGTAGTTTTAGAGAGAGTGAGAGCGATTAAAAAGAGAGAGATAAAGAGAGAGACATAGCAGCAGGAAGTAGGGGTGCTGATAAATATAAATAATTTTGCCAAAATGATGCTATACAGTTTTTGCGGGGCCAATATCTTCATTCAAAGACTCAATCATGGACACTCTTACTGACAGTTGTGACTGCTTTGTGTGATGTATTGTTGTCTCTACCTTCTTGCCCTTTATGCTGTTGTCTGGGACCAATAATGTTTGTACCATGTTTTGTATTGCTACCATGTTGTTGTCATGTTGTGTTGCTACCATGTTATGTTGTTGTCTTAGGTCTCTCGTTATGTAGTGTTGTGTTGTCTCTCTTGTCTCAATGTGTGTTTTGTCCTGTATTTATATATTTTTAATCCCAGCCCCTGTTTTTTGGCCATCATTGTAAATAAGAATTTGTTCTTAACTGACTTTTCTAGTTAAATAAAGGTTAAATAAACAATTATATTACTCCTGTCTGAACAGACATACAGTGCATTCAGAAAGTATTCAGACCCCTTCCCTTCTTCCACATTTTATTCTAAAATGGATAAAATTATTTTTTCCCCCTCATCAATCTACACACAATACCCCATAATGACAAAGCGAAAACAGGTTTTTAGAAATTTGAGCAAATATATTAAAAATAAAAAACGGATACCTTATTTACATAAGTATTCAGACCCTTTGCAATGGGACTTGAAAATTGAGCTCAGGTGCCCCCTGTTTCCATTGGTCATCCTTGAGATGTTTCTAAAACTTGATTGATGTCCACCTGTGGTAAATTCAATTGATTGGACATGATTTGGAAAGGCATACACCTGTCTATATAAGGTCCCACAGTTGACAGTGCATGTCAGAGCAAAAATCAAGCAATGAGGTTGAAGGAATTGTCCGTAGAGCTCAGAGACAGGATTGTGTCGAGGCACAGGTCTGGGGAAGGGTACCAAAACATTTATGCAGCATTGAAGGTCCCCAAGAACACAGCGGCCTCCATCATTCTTAAATGGAAGAAGTTTGGAACCACCAAGACCGTTCCTAGAGATGGCCGCCCCGGCCAAACTGAGCAATCGGGCGAGAAGGGCCTTGGTCAGGGAGGTGACCAAGAACCCGACTGACAGAGCTCCTCTGTGGAGATGGGAGAACCTTCCAGAAGGACAACCATCTCTGCAGCACTCCACCAATCAGGCCTTTATGGTAGAGTGGCCAGAAGGACACCACTCCTCAGGAAAACGCACATGACAGCCAGCTTGGAGTTTGCCAAAAGGCACCTAAAGTCTCTCAGACCACAAGGCACAAGATTCTCTGGTCTGATGAAACCAAGACTGAACTATTTGGCCTGAATGCCAAGCATCACATCTGGAGGAAACCTGGCACCATCCCTACGGTGAAGCATGGTGGTGGCAGCTTCATGCTGTGGGGAAGTTTTTCAGATGCAGGGACTGAGAGACTAGTCAGGATCGAGGGAAAGAGGAACGGAGCAAAGTACAGAGAGATTCTTGATTAAAACCTGCTCCAGAGCGCTCAGGACCAATGACCTTAAGCACACAGCCACGACAACGCAGGAGTCTCTGAATTATATTTCAGTTTTTAATGTTTAATACATTTGCAAAAATTTCTAAAACCCAGTTTTTCCTTACAATACTTTCCGTATTGTATGTAGATTGATGAGTAAAAAAAATATCTAATCTATTTTAGAATAAGGCTATAACGTAACAAAATGTGGAAAAAGTCAAGGGGTCTGAATACTTTCCGAATGCACTGTAAATAAAATAATTACAAAATACTACACCAGAGAGCATAATTTAGCTACAGAGGATCAATAGCTTCTAAAAAAAAATAGCTATGGATTAAGTTTTATCACAAGTACTTACAGTGGGAAGCCCGCAATTTGGGCAGCACGTGCCAAATATAGAACAGCATGTTGAGTTGCGGCCATAGATGTAATCCATAGAAGGATTTTGGAACCTCTAACCCTGGCACTTTGACTGTTAGACTAATGGGAACACTAGCAATAGCTGCCAGTCCTGACTGGAATGGGAACTGCCTTCTATGGATTATAGTTCTATGGTTGGTTGCAGCAGTCAGTTTAACCCCTTCACAAATGTCTAAATACAATCGTGAGAAAAACATTAGGCCAACTGTTTGAAAAGCAAAGACTCATCTTTCCGTAGAACCTAACACACTTTTGAGCGATTCTTGAGATATTGGCACGAGCGCATCTGCCATCACCGGTGAGTAGCCTATGCTTCGTCTTCTTCATTTGGTGAGTCAGTTTCATTGGGAAGTGTGTTTTGTAGCCTACTGTATGTAGCCTATTCTATATATACTATATATCACGGTCTCCGTTTGGTGCCGGACAAGTGACTGGGAAGATTAATTTACTGGTCATCCATATGCATTGGGTACCTAACCCATTAGGGCGTCCACCCAGTTTACATACTGTACGTTATTTACAACTAGGTAGAGTGAGCATAGAGCCACACTATATATACAAAAGTATGTGGACACGCCTTCATATTAGTGGATTCGGCTATTTCAGCCACACCCATTTCTGACAGGTGTATAAAATCGATGACACAGCCATACAATCTCCATAGACAAACATTGGCAGTAGAATGGCCTTACTGAAGAGCTCAGTGACTTTCAACGTGGCACCATCATAGGATGCCACCTTTCCAACAGGTCAGTTCGTCAAATTTCTGCCCTACTAGAGCTGCCCGGTCAACTGTAAGTGCCACATTATTTTGTAGTGGAAACGTCTAGGATCAACAATGGCTCAGCCGCGAAGTGGTAGGCCACACAAGTTTATAGAACTTTACAGCTGAAGCGCATAGCACGTAAAAAATGGTCTGTCCTCGGTTGCAACACTCACTACTGAGTTCCTAACTGCCTCTGGAAGCAACGTCAGCACAATAACTGTTCATCGGGAGATTCATTAAATGGGTTTCCACGGGTGAGCAGCTGCACACAAGTCTAAGATCCCCATGCGCAATGCCAAGGGTCGCTTGGAGTGGTGTAAAGCTTGCCGACATTGGTCTCTGGAGCAGCGGAAACGCGTTATCTGAGTGATGAATCACGCTTTACCATCTGGCAGTTCGACGGACAAATCTGGGTTTGGCGGATGCCAGGAGAAGGTTACCTGCCCGAATGCATAGTGCCAACTGTAAAGTTTGGTGGAGAAGGAATAATGATCTGGGGCTATTTTCATGGTTTCGGACTAGGTTCCAGTGAAGGGAAAGCTTAACGCTACAGCATAGAATAACATTCTAGACGAGTCTGTGCTTCCAACTTTGTGGCAACAGTTTGGGGAGGCCCTTTCCTGTTTCAACATGACAATAGTCCTTTGCACGAAGCGAGGTCCATATAGAAATGGTTTGTCGAGATCAGTGTGGAAGAACTTGATTGGCCTGCCCCAGAGCCCTGACCTCAACCCCATCAAACACTCTGACCGCGAGCCAGGCATAATCGCCCAACATCAGTGCCTGACCTCACTAATACTCTTGTGGCTGAATGGAAGTAAGTCCCTGCAGCCCATGTTCCAACATCTAGTGGAAAGCCTTCCCAGAAGAGTTGAGGCTGTTATATCAGCAAAGGGAGGGACCAACTCCATATAGATTTATTTTTAAAGGTTTTTCACTCTTTTTGATAGTTTTTGAGCTGTTAGAGCTAGCTAGCAGCAGACAAACAAAAACGGTTTCCTTGGCATCGGTGCAGCAGCGATCGAATGGTTAAAAACCACATACATTTCCCTCTGTTACCCTACTTCAATGAAGATACTTTTTCCATTCTAGAGTGGGAGATTAGTAGGGTTGGGGGGTATCCAGATTTTCATATCATCATACCGTCTTTCTCTCACCCCGGGATTTACGGTATTACCGGTCTAGTACACAAGGGGGCACCAAAAAAATGTATGGAGGCTGTTAGCTAAATATGCTAACGAATGCAAATGAAAATAAATGAATTGCAAAGACAGGCAATCCAGCTCAAAGTTATACATCTATAGGAGCTACCGAAATGTCCTTTTTTGGTGAGTTTGGACATTCACAAACAAATGTGAACGAGAGACATTACTGGCTCTCCAGCTGCATGCTGTGTCTGTCTGGAGTCGCTAGGGCAATGGGCCTGCCTGCTCAGCTCAGAGAAGATTGAGGAGGAGCAGACGGACTGAGAACGGAGAGGATAAAAAAATGCAAGGAAATCAAGATAGCAGTGGCAGCTGTACAAATAACTAATCCAAAGGGCTTTGGCTTCTCAAACACAGCAGAAAGCTAACACAATGTGATGCCCCGTTACCTTATTAATTTAGCCACTTACTTAGCAAGTTAAACTTGGGGTTCTTGTTTACTCAGAATTCTGCATTTTTCACACAGGGAAAAAAATATATCTTGCTGCGTTTTGTAAATGCAGATCTAAAATGCTTCATATTGTAATTTCTGCTCAGCATCAGACTATTTTTGTGCTTGAGATGCACTTCTAAACTCGGATGAGAATTCAGTAACGGGCATTCTATCAGCAGATAGCGCTCTGACGGATGTGTAGCTACTTTTCTCCTTTACTTTTCTCTCGGTGTAGCTAGTCTATTTTTCGCAGGTAAAATACAAGATTAACTTTAAGCAAAACGTTAGAAAGAATGTAGCCAGCTACATTTCATATGATAGGCCTAAACATTAGAGATATGATGGCCATGCATCTTTTTTTGGGCCAGTAACCCCGAAGACGTGGATGTTGATTAATGTAGCCCCCGCACCTCTCTGATTCAGAGCGGTTGGGTAAATGTGAAAGACACATTTCAGTTGAATACATTGTTGTACATCTGTCAAGGTATCCCCATTTCTCCTTTTTCATTGTAAGCTCATTTACTTGTGTGGCTGCCAGCCACATAGTGTTGCATTTCTGCTGTCGTGATGAAAATGAAGATATTTTTCTGCCGAATGTGTTGCACTAGTGTATTTTCTGTAAAGGAAAAGTATAGGTGTACATGCCTATTCACTCTATTGAAGCAAAAAAAACTTTACTTTCAATATAAAATGCAACCCCCTGTCAAGAGACAGCTGGATTCAGCTGCTTCTGCTTTCTCTCGTGCAATTTACAAACAAAGGTGACTGGCTCAACTGTTCTGGGGAACTACGTAACATTCTCCAAAGAAGGTGTACATTTGGCTGTTCGGAAAAAGAAACACATTTTTTATTTTATTTTTTACAAATTAAACCTTTTTTTTTTCTTAAAAAAAAAACTAAAAAAACAAATTAGCCTCCTTTGCTAATCCTAAAGAAACATAAGAGCAAACCAAAAATAATAGATAGTAAAAAATTGTTTGATAATGATTGCAGAAATCTAAAGGAAGTCATTGAGAAATATATCTAATCAAAAACAGAGATCCAGACAACAAAAAATATACGCCTTCATTATGAGGAAGCTCTGAAGCAATACGAACACACCCTAAGACCAAAAAAGGAACAGCGCATTATAAATCTGATGGATATAATTGAGGAATCCATAGAATCAAACCACTTCTGGGATAATTTGAATTAATTAAACAAACCACATCATGATTAAATTGGCTATCCAATATGGTGATATGTGGAGTAATTACTTTGCAAACCTCTACAGCAATATAACAAAGAGCCCGGAACAAAAGGATATACAAGACATTATAAATCCTTGAATCAGTGGTCAAAGACTATCACAATCCTGTGGATATCCCAATTTACAGAACAAGAACTATTGAAAAAAAACAATGTACCCAGAAAGGCCTGTGGTGCCGATGGTATTTTATATGATCAATATTACAGACCAACATTATCCTCGCTGCAGGTATTTCCCCCGATATTTGGAACCAAGGATTGATCACACCAATCTATAAAAATTTACTAAAAATTTACCCACATAATTAGAGGAATTTGCATTAACAGAAACTTGGGGAGAAATTCTCTGCAGTATCATAAATAGCAGACTACTTCATTTCCTTGGTGAACACAACGTCCTGAGCAGAACCCAGATTGGATTTTTACAGAATTACTGCATAATAGACCACATTTATACCCTCAACTCTAATTGACAAACAAGTCAAGCAAAACAAAGGCAAAGTCTACTGATGTTTTGTAGACCTCAAAAAAGCATTTGATTCAATTTGGCACAAATATATATATTTTATAAACCTAAATAAAAGTGGCATTGGAGGGAAAACATATGACGTTATTAAATCAATATACACAAAAAAACAAACAAATGCGCGGTTAAAATTGGCAACAAGCAAACATACTTATTCTCTCAGGGATGTGGAGTGAAACAGGGCTGCTCAATTAGTCCAACACTTTTTAACATCTACATTAATGAACTGGCAAAAATATTTGCCAGTTCATTAACAACAGACAACAACAGAAGAATCTGCAGCACCTGGCCTCACCCTACACAACACTGAAATCAAGTGGCTGCTGCATGCAGATGACCTGATGCTGCTGTCACCTACTAAGGAGGAGTTAACAGCAGCACCTAGATTATCTGCACCGGTTCTGTCAGAATTGGGCTCTCTCCAAAAACAAAAAAACAGAATATAAAAGAGGTCCGGAAATCAGAATCACAAATATAAATTCTATTTGGACACAGTAGTATTACAACACACCAAAAACGACATGTATCTAGGACTAAATATCAGCAACACAGGTAGCTTTCGTATGGCTGTGAACGAGCATAGAGACAAAGCAAGAAGAATTAAAGGAACATTCAAATTTAAATTAGAATCTGTCTCAAAATGTTCCAGTCAGTTATAGAACCAATTCCTCTATATGGCAGTGAAGTATGGGATCCACACTCTAATAATGAATTTACCAAATGGGGACAAACATCCAATGCAACATTTTTTATTGCAAGTGCAAAGAAAAACTCAAAATAATTTATGTAGAGTAGAATTGGGCCAATACCCCCTCCTTATTCGAATTGGAAAAAAAGAGCCATCAAATTTTACAACCATCTCAAAACAAGCGACCCTGAAACATTTTATCACACAGCCCTACGATGTCAAGAGGTGAAACAAGAGAAGAGTACCATCAGCCATCTGGTTCTGAGGCCCAGTTCACTAACCCAAACTAACCCCATAGAGCCTCAGGACAGAGCTCCGAAAGTCTGGCCCAACCAAATTATCACAAAGCAAAGATAAAAAATCAATCACTTATTGGAAAGACACCACAAAAAAATGGAAATCAATGCTATTTGTCTATAAACATACAGTTTGTGGCAGACTATCTGACCGCTGTGACTGATAGAAAACTGAGGAAAACACTAACTAGGTACAGACTCTGCGAGAATTTTGGCTATAGAAACCGGTCATCACAGGCAAACCTGGCTGCCCAGAGAGGACATGCTGTGCTCACTCTGCCCTCGGGGAGAGGTAGAGACAGAGCTGCGATTCCTATTACACCAGGGTTTCCCAGACTTGGTCCTCGGGACCCCAAGTGGTGCACGTTTTGGTTTTTGCCCGAGCACTACACAGCTGATTCAAATAATCAACTATTCATCAAGCTTTGATCATTTGAATTAGCTATGTAGTGTTTGGGCAAAAAACTAAATGTGCACAACTTGGGATCCTGAGGACCGAGTTTGGAAACACTGTTTACACTGTGACAAAAATCTTTCTTTCCCAAAATTATCATTCAGTACAAATAATTTTAAACTATGAAAGATTAAGACCTATATATATATATTTTTATATATATTTTTATATATATATATATATATATATATATATATATATATATATTTTTTTTTTTATATATAAAAATATATATATATATATTTTTATATATATATATATAAAAAAAAAAATATATATATATATATATATATAAATATATATATAAAAATATATATATATATATATATATATTTTTTTTATATATAAAAAAAAAATATATATATATATATTTTTTTTTATATATAAAAATATATATATATATATATATATATATATATATATATATATATATATATATATATATATATATTTACTGTGTGAAATCCCAAACTGTACAGTTTTGGCAGCCAAATACTGTATGTGGTCTCCTGCCACAACCTGAAAAGCAATATAATGTCAAAACGTTTATACCATACCATGTGGCTTTTCAGTCACGTTGACTAGCCTACTACTATTTATTTTGCTATTATTATTATCATTAATATTGTTTCTGTTAATGGTACTACCATTTCCACTACTACTACTACTATTATTGATGCCTTATTGCTGTTTGGTCCCACCATTGTTGTTATGTGTACTTTGACAATGTAAGGAATTTAACTTGCCATGTCAAAGTCTACTGAATTGAATTGCGCGAGAGAGGAGATAGAGAAAGACTGAAAAAGAAAGACGGAGAGACAGAATGCAGACTTTGCATTCGTGCTCCAGTAATAGGGTCAACTCCCCTGCAGACAACACAGCTGCACCGCAGACCTTTATATAGAGTACTGCAGGAGACCAGGCCTGAGCACAGCAGTATCTCTCTGTCTATCTTCGTCTCTCTCTATCTCGGTCGCTCTCGTTCTCTCCTCATAGCCGCAGGAAGATGTTTTGAGTTGGTGGTGCATTGCATTCATCTACACTGAATGTATAAAACATTAGAATCGCCTTCTTAATATTGAGTTGCACCCCCTTTTGCCCTCGGAACAGCATGTACTCGTCGGGCATGGACTCTACAAGGTGTCAAGCGTTCCACATGGATGCTGGCCCATGTTGACTACAATGCTTCACACAGTTGTATCAAGTTGGCTGGATGTCCTTTGGGTGGTGGACCATTCTTGATACACACGAGAAACTGTTGAGCATGAAAAACCCAGCAGCGTTGCAGTTCTTGACACACTCAAACTGATGCGCCTGGCACTTAAATATTTTTGCCTTGCCCATTCACCCTCTAGATGGCACACATACACAATCCATGTCTCAGTTGTCTCAAGTCTTAAAAATCCTTAATTAAACGGTCTCCTTCCCTTCATCTACACTGATGGAAGTGGGTGGTAGGTGACATCAATAAGGGATCATATCTTTCACCTGGATTCACCTGGTCAGTCTATGTCATGGAAAGAGCAGGTATTCCTAATGTTTTGTACACCCTGTGTATAATCCTCTTGCAGCTGCTTCCCCCACACACACAACCTTACCCCCTGTCACTCAACCAGCACAGTTCCTCCTCCGCACTTTTAGATGTATTATACGTTTGCATGCTGATCTGTTAGGTCAAATGCAGTCAGATTGTTCAAAACAAGAACTATGCTGCTTTACACTTTGCTTCTAAATCGAAATAATTATATTACTAAGATTCCCAAAAGTTCACCCAAGTGTTTTGATCTATATCGCAAGTCAAATTGCAATATTTGGTAAAAAAAAAATTGCTATGTAAATGTTCTGCCCGTATGGTGTTCCTTGCGCACCGCCACCCCAACTGACTCTGACTGTTGAGCGTCAGATGAGGAAGAATGTTTTAGGCCTACTCCTATAATCTAACAATATAATGCTTCTCTTTATAAATAATATTTGGATAGAAAAATAGTGAATTAGCCTTCTTCTGGCAGCCGGTTCAGGTCACTCATGACCAAAACCTCCCGCCACCTGAACAGTTTCTTCCCCCGGGCCGTGGCCCTCACCAACTGGCTATCTGGCCCATAGAGACTAAAGGGCTATGCCGTGGCCCTCACCAACTGGCTATCTGGCCCATAGAGACTAAAGGACTATGCTGTGGCCCTCACCAACTGTCTATCTGGCCCATAGAGACTAAAGGGCTATGCTGTGGCCCTCACCAACTGGCTATCTGGCCCATAGAGACTAAAGGGCTATGCTGTGGCCCTCACCAACTGGCTATCTGGCCCATAGAGACTAAAGGGCTATGCCGTGGCCCTCACCAACTGGCTATCTGGCCCATAGAGAATAAAGGGCTATGCTGTGGCCCTCACCAACTGGCTATCTGGCCCATAGAGACTAAAGGGCTATGCCGTGGCCCTCACCAACTGGCTATCTGGCCCATAGAGAATAAAGGGCTATGCTGTGGCCCTCACCAACTGGCTATCTGGCCCATAGAGACTAAAGGGCTATGCCGTGGCCCTCACCAACTGGCTATCTGGCCCATAGAGAATAAAGGGCTATGCTGTGGCCCTCACCAACTGGCTATCTGGCCCATAGAGAATAAAGGGCTATGCTGTGGCCCTCACCAACTGGCTATCTGGCCCATAGAGAATAAAGGGCTATGCTGTGGCCCTCACCAACTGGCTATCTGGCCCATAGAGAATAAAGGGCTATGCTGTGGCCCTCACCAACTGGCTATCTGGCCCATAGAGAATAAAGGGCTATGCTGTGGCCCTCACCAACTGGCTATCTGGCCCATAGAGACTAAAGGGCTATGCACTTTATGGTGCACAAGCCATCTCTGAACTTTGTACACAAAATAACTGTACTATACTGCATTTGCACTCTGTTCATTTTTATGCATTTTAGATATATTTAGATATATTTATACTGATACTGTACATTTGCACATCAACTGCCGGCAGGCAGTAGGTGAGTAATGGGCAAGAGGCCATGTTATCCATCAGGGCCCAACCCTCATTGATTTTGATTTGACACAGCCCAGCAGGAGTTGGGATTGCCTTCCAGACAGGGAGATTGAACAGAATACTGATCAGAGTGAGAACCATAGTGCAATACGGTTAAATATAACTCACAGATAGTAGTCCTAGCATTCACTTATTCCTCTGAACACTTTAAAGCCTTGTGTATAATTATTATCATCATATTTTCATTACTGCACAGGTGGTATGGTCCTACTAACCCCCCCCCCCCCCCCCCTACAGTACTGTAGTGTATTAGCCAACTCAATCAAAGTAGATGCAACAACTTACTAAGAGCACGGCTGAATATCACACTGACTCCCAGCAGTGCTTCTTTCTCATGTATTTTAATGATTAGGCCTATTGCCACGAGGTGCTATGGAAGTAAATAGCAGCAGAGACTGGGCTAATTAATACTGCAGTACAGGTCACCCCGGTGTCACCCCCCCAAACTGTCTTTCAAAGATCATTTGTAAAAATCCAAATAACTTCACAGATCTTCATTGTAAAGGGTTTAAACACTGTTTCCCATGCTTGTTCAAGGAACCATAAACAATTAATGAACATGCACCTGTGGATCGGTCGTTAAGACACTAACAGCGTACAGACGGTAGGCAATTAAGGTCACAGTTATGAAAACTTAGGACACTAAAGAGGCCTTTCTACTGACTCTGAAAAACACCAAAAGTAAGATGCCCAGGGTCCCTGCTCATCTGCGTAAACATGCCTTAGGCATGCTGCAAGGAGGCATGAGGACTGCAGATGTGGTCAGGGCAATAAATTGCAGTGTCCGTACTATGAGAAGCCTAAGACAGCGCTACAGGGAGACAGGATGGACAGCTGATCGTCTTCGCAGTGGCAGACCACATGTAACAACACCTGCACAGGATCGGTACAACCGAACATCACACATGCGGGACAGGTACAGGATGGCAACAACAACTGCTCGAGTTACACCAATCTCTCCATCAGTGCTCAGACTGTCCGCAATAGGCTGAGAGAGGCTGGACTGAGGGCGTGTAGGCCTGTTGTAAGGCAGGTCCTCACCAGACATCACCGGCAACAACGTCACCTATGGGCACAAACCCACCGTCACTGGACCAGACAGGACTGGCAAAAAGTGCTCTTCACTGATGAGTCGCGGTTTTGTCTCACCAGGGGTGATGGTTGGATTCGCGTTTATCATCGAAGGAATGAGCTGTAACGCACAGCGTTGAGATTGCCTGCAATGACAACAAGCTCAGTCTGATGATGCTGTGACACACCGCCCCAGACCATGATGGACCCTCCACCTCCAAATCGAAGTAGGACCTCCTCTCTTATGTGGTACCCTTCCTGCAGGCTCATCCTGACATGACACTCCAGCATGACAATACCACCAGCCATACTGCTCGTTCTGTGCGTGATTTCCTGCAAGACAGGAATGTCAGTGTTCTGCCATGGCCAGCGAAGAGCCCGGATCTCAATCCCATTGAGCACGTCTGGGACCTGTTGGATCGGACGGTGAGGGCCAGGACCATTCCCCCCAGAAATGTCCGGGAACTTGCAGGTGCCTTGGTGGAAGAGTGGGGTAACATCTCACAGCAAGAACTGGCAAATCTGGTGCAGTCCATGAGAAGGAGATGCACTGCAGTACTTAATGCAGCTGGTGGCCACACCAGATACTGACTGTTAATTTTGATTTTGACCCCCCCCTTTCTTCAGGGACACATTATTCAATTTCTGTTAGTCACATGTCTGTGGAACTTGTTCAGTTTATGTCTCAGTTGTTGAATCTTGTTTCCTTTTTTTGCTGAGTTTACTTGTTCACAGCCCCATGATGTGCCAACATGTCTATAAAAGCATGTTGCAGACAGATGGCGTACGTGTGCTATCTCCTTACATCTCTGGGCCCCAGGGGACGAGAGGCTTGTTTGTGTGACGTGTGGTCTGAGACACAGATACAGAAAACAGAGTATAAATAGCCTAGCTGGGCTGGATAGCCTGAGACTGAGCCCGTTTGAGAACCCACACTACTCAAGAGGGTCTGGAGGCCAAAATTTAAAAGGTGCCCATTTCTCTAATAGTGCACTACATTTAGTCAGAACCCTATGTGGCAACCCTGTGTGACTCTGCCTAAAGTATAGTGCACTATATAGGGAATAGGGTGCCATTTTGGGCACACATGGGTCTTCCCTGGGTATTTTAACCCCCAACCCAAGCAGAGAACCAGGGATTTAGCCGGCCCAGTTTGTCATGCTTTCTACACTGTCTATCTAGTCACTTATCGCCTGCCTGATATCCAAGAGGGTCTGGAACTGTGCTGCAGTAACAGGGAAGGAAGAAGCCTGTTTTTATTTTCATACGACCCCACCCTGACTCGACCAAGATAATGTGGGCTCTCTGCATTTTGCTGCAGGAAGATAAATTATTGAACTGGCTTTATTTTCTTAAAAGTGAAACAGACTGGGAATATTATGTAGTTTGTCAGATAGGGTGGGCTTTACTTTCCAAGCTGCTTATATACACTGAATATGCAAAACATTAAGAACACCTGCTCTTTCCATGACAGACTGACCAGGTGAAAGCTATGATCCCCCTTATTCATGTCACTTGTTAAATCCACTTCAATCAGTGTAGACGAAGTGGAGGGGACAGGTTAAAGAAGGATTTTATATCCTTGAGACAATTAAGACATGGATTGTGTGTGTGTGCCATTCAGAGGGTGAATGGGCAAGACAAAATATTTAAGTGCCTTTTGACCGGGGTATGGTAGTATGTGCCCGGCGCACCGGTTTGTGTCAAGAACTGCAACGCTGCTGGGTTTTTCACACTCAACAGTTTCCTGTGTGTATCAAGAATGGGGTACAACTCAATATTAGGAAGGTGCTCTTAATGTTTGGTGTACTAATGTTTGATAACCTATGTCTACCAGTATAAGTTGTGTTTTTGAAACACAGCCACCTTTTCACCTGTTCAGCAAAGGAGTCTTAATAATTTAATTCTAAGAACCACTTTACTTTGGAACTGGCCATATCATTGCTGCTTGGGAGAAAATAGGACCTATGTTGCATTAATGATGGGGTAAAAAAATAGTTACATTACAGGATATTATTTTGTTGACGATATGTCATATTGTTTTGACAATATCGCAATATTATTTTGGTTCTAGTTTCCTTTTACCTCCACCAAAACTCCACCAAAATGTTTCCTTCACAACTTGTTCTCCATCTTCTTTTCAATAGGGAGACACATTTGTTTTCCAAAAGTTTTATTTCCATGACTGATCAAAACACATTTTCATGTGGCTCTCTCTTGTCCCTCTGCAGCAGACAAACGGTGAGCAATATGTTTGGAACATCGAATGGCAATAAAATCACAGTGTCGAATCGCAATACACACAGAACTGTGAGAATCGCAATACATATCGTATCGTGATAAACCATATAGTGTGGTCCCTAGCAATTCCCAGCCTGCATATGAAATAAACATCCTAGCCCTGTTTCACTGTGTTTAAAAAAAGATATATATGTGACCGATTGTTTCCATCTTCAGGAGCACTTTACTGTGCCTGTAACCAGTCTGGCCAGGGGAGAGACCGTATTAACAGATGGTAATCACTGTGTGGTCTGTGGACCCGTCGGCTCCAGGCTTGGACCTCTGCCCAGTGACCCCACAGGCAGGGATTCTTGGAAGCTTGCGGTCCTACTAAGTTTAGGGGGAGTGAATGAGGAGAAGCAGCCAGTACTGTATAAGACTCACATCTCTTTGGGTGAACTGTCTCCTGACTGACTGGTCGTTTTATTGCCAACTATTTACGCTGCTGTTATGTCTGTCTACTGTGATGGTGGCAGAAATGAATCATGTTATTTTACTAAAACTTTGAAACGATGGTAAACGCACATTAGCGACAATTTTACGAGACGTGACAAGTTCTTCAGATTGACATGCTGAACTGTCATGGGTTTTGTTAAAGGTTTTTTTTCTTCTTCATTCAGCAAGATTTGCTGCGTGGAGCAACAGGGTTCATGTTTGCTGTGACATTTAATATCGTGGGACAGATGAGATTGGATCGGTCCAACCATAGGTGCTTCTGGAACAGTCTAGTCTACCTATCTGCACGGGTTATTATAGTCCCGTATGTCTGCTTAATGTTGACATCAATATTTCTTCAATTTACTGCAGGGCTAGGAAAAATCCTTTATTTATCATGACCGTATTTCTAATGGTCTGATTTCTGCAAGCGCAAATTGGCACATTCTCACATGGCTTCAGCCACATTGCCCTGGATTATTATCATTAGGATTTTGTCTCAGTAATACTCGTGTCAGTATTCTACCCCGGCCTGTGAAAGGTAAAATGGTTGTTCTTCACGCACACAGTGTCTCGGCCTCCGTTTTTCTGGACCTAACGTTCTTAGCATGCCTGAATGGACAGATTTTCGCGCGCACAGTAATTGTTGTGCCACTACTGTTTCTCCCTGTCTGTCTATCTGTCTGTTTCCCCTGTGGTTTAGATGCAGGCTAGACATGGCCTAGTTAACCGTCAGAGATAATCCAGAGAAAGAACTAGGCCACTGCCTCATATTTCACATTCCCTTTGTTCATTTGGATCATTGAAACGAGCCCAGGACCTGGATAAGGAAGCCCAGGGGAATTACTCCTGTTTTAGTGCCAGCCCTGTTATCAGAATCTGCCTTTCCCCGAAGCCTTTGATGTTGGAATTTGGAATGCTATGATTCCCGAGACATTCAAGACAGTATTTCTTGCAGCAGAGGTGAAGGATTTCCTGACCTCATGCAAAACCAGTGCTCTGTTTTGTTTTAGTTTGTTTTCGAGGGGAAACGTTTGAATGACTGGAATGGAATTGATCTGTGTGGAAAATGTACTTGTGTAGGCCTTGTTTTGTGTTCAAATGATTCCACAAGCACACTCACGTGTACACAGTAGTACTCATATAAAGCAGAATACATGAATAAACAAGAACTTTCAAACACCTACCTGTACCTCGGAAGATCATTGAGTTAAGTGTGATTTCTCTGCCAGGTATGCTGCAGAATGGGAAGAAGTTTGACTCTTCTCGAGACAGAAACAAGCCCTTCAAGTTCAAGATCGGGCGACAGGAAGTCATCAAGGGCTGGGAGGAAGGAATCGCACAGGTGAGATGGCATCGTCTTACAGCAGATAGTGTCACTCCATCTCTGTACTCATGATATTTTATGTTAATATTGCAACACATGATAAGCACGTGTTGACAATCCCTCTACCTGTTGTCTTCCTCCCTCTGTCTCCCCCAGATGAGCGTGGGTCAGCGGGCGAAGATCACCTGCACGCCGGATATGGCCTATGGAGCCACAGGTCACCCCGGTGTCATCCCCCCCAACGCCACCCTCATCTTCGATGTTGAGCTCCTTAAGCTGGAGTGAGTGACCCCTCTCTGGGGTCAGGGGTGAAAGGTCAACTAGGGCCTAAAAGGTCACTCACTACCTTCCCTTTGAGGGGGTAACACTGCTCCATACCATCGACCAACGCTCCTTTTGATTTTTAGCATCTTCAACTTCTCAACAGTTAAAGGATCTACTGCTTTGTTGCCAACTTTGTGTCATTGTAGATGGATGCTGTCTGCCGCTAAACAGATTTTAGATTTTTTACACACTGACGATACCATAGTTTGGCTTCCTCTTTGCTTTAATGTTTTTAATGTCCACGAGCATTGTTTTTATTTTTCAAAATGTTTCCCTTTCATTTTAGGTTGTACATTTTCTTGAATCTGCATATGACAAAGAAACATCCGATGAACGCCGTAATATATTACAATGGAAAGTCACTGCCTTACTGTTTTTCAAAGCTCAAATAAGGTGTAACAGTACAACACTCTGTATCTCAGGGTTCCTCTACTCTGGTCGGGAGAGCTACTGGGTATGGCTTTTGTTCCAGCCCAGTACGAATGCAGATTGAAGGTGTGTTAGTGCTGGTCTGGATCAAAGGCATACACACTCCAGTAGCTCTCCAGGACCAGAGTTGGAGAACACTGTCGTATCTTGACTGGGCATTACCAAACACTGTCTGCATTGCCACTTTTGATAAAGGTCTGTCTTGCTGAAAGCTTTAATGATCAGGAGTTTTCCTTAACCATGAGACCTCCCTAAATAACATAATTTAACACTCTAAAACTAGGGCCTGCAATTGTTCCTGGTCAGGTCACATGGTGATGAAAAACCCCTGCCCTGCATAAGGATAACTGATGTTTCTGTGTTTTAGTACATTTTGTATCCCTGGTAAACATTTACTGCAAAAATGCCACCTATGAACAAATGAAGGACATCAGAAACCCTAATCCACTGTACAGTACTACTCTTAAAACCTATGAATACTATGACTGTTTAATCAATCAACTCTTAATAAAAATTGTGAGAACCTTATTTATTGAAAATCTGTAAACTTGAGTTGTGTGTGTTGAAGATCGAGAGCTGATTAGATTAATAATATTCAGACTCTCCTTCGCAAATAAGCAATCACACGTTTCAATCCAACTAGGATAAAAAATTGCGAAGGAACAGAGTCATCTTCTGGCGACATAGCGATAGTACATACTTTACACTTTCGACAAATACTTATATAGAGCGGGAGTGATATCTCATCACTAAACAAATATCTTTGCTTCTTTTTTACGTCCTGTGTCATAGGGCGGAGTTTAACTTATGATTGGTCGATTACTAATGTTATGAAATATTATTGGCTGGACAAACATACGCCTTTACAGCAATGCAACGCCACTGAGAACGTAACAAAACAAGGTCAGAATGTATACTTAAAAAATGATTTGTCATTTCTGAAATGTGAGAAACTACCCTTCTGTATAATGTTAGCGACAGACTGTCTTGCAGCCCATTTTACATTTTGGTTTAAAATAAACTATGCATCAAAGATGTGATGATTTGTTTGCATATATGCCAGGGCATTACTAGCTAGCTAGGTAGCTATAGCTAGCTTGCTACCGGGTGCGTAACCAACATGCAGCGAACCTTACTGTCGTCCTACTAGCTGCTGCAATGACTTGCGTGTTTTGTTTGTGCGATATTGACCGTAGCAGTTGGCTCCTCAAGAAACGTTTATCGTATGGTACCACTGCGTATCGTACATCGTGAATATGGCGATAGCTTAACCTGGCGTTCAAACGGGGTTGCAATTAAATGAATGCCCCTATAGCTAATGGTTGCCGACTGACAGATTGTTATGTGTTTTCAAGACAATTCGGAAATTTAGAGTTTCCTATTGGTCGATTCTAACAACGTTTTTCCAAGTCGGAAATGTCCGTTTCCGAGTTGTCTTGCACACGGCAATAAATATGTGTGGAATTCCCCTGCTTAGATGTTGGCCTGCATTAACCAATGCAGTACATTGTCATCAACTATGTAATCGACTGACAGATTGCCATAACATATGATGTGGTTAGCTGATACGTAAAATACCTATGTAGGCGTTGTAAGATCTGACAGGCGTCAGCAACGCCAGTGATGTATAGAAAGCATTGGCCTGGGCAGAGGAATGTGGCCAATATGTTAGCATAAACATCCGGGGAATTGTATACTATTCTTTTCAGGCATTGATTGACATGGTCAAGGCCAAATAATATTTTAAAAAAGCTGAAAAAGGAACCCCTTCTGACGCGAACTTTATTTTGTTCCGTGTTGCGACGTATCGTAAAGCATTACCTGTGCATCGTACAGCGTTTACCTATGTATTTATTATTTGACAAGACATTATCAACAAATAGTGTACATGTTATCAAATTGTGAATTTATTGACCCCAAAGACAATCAATCACTTTGAGCAGTAATGATTCTCAAAAGCAGTGACAGCCTCTGTTCCTTGTGTAAGGGGTTCTCAAACTTTTTGGGGCCGGGGACCCCTTTTGTGACAACAAATTAATCCGGGACCCCCATAATCAGAACACAACTCGAGTGAGCTTAAATGGCATACAAAGAGTTTTATTATGATTTAGGCAGTGCATGGCCGGACGAACCAAGTCTCTGGCAAAGGAGAGAACCATTTTCAAGTTAATTTCCTGTAGTGTTGTTACGATACCAGCTATAACACATACTATTTTACATACAGCAGGTTTTTTAAAGGACATAAGAGTTTGGTCTGCTTAGTCTTTTCCTTTTTGCCATGAAAATCAGTATTGTTGAATCGCAATACTGGTGACAACCTTATTTTCCTGTAATTCTACATATTTTGTTATGTGGGCAGAGAGATTTTTTGTTGTTGCAGCTTTAATGCTAATATCCTGCAATTCTAAACATTTATCCATGAGGAGTTTTAAAGCTTGAAGGAAAATTCTCCAGCACCAACCCAACATCAACATATGTGGCACGTTTATATGTTTTGTAGTCAAACATATGTTTCCAATGACATCACCAACCAATTTAGTAGACAATATCTACTCACAAAATCCCACGATGCATACTGACGAAGTCAAAGCATTTTGGGGGAATACAAGAAGTATTGAGTTGAAAAATGTATAATTGGTGGAGTATTGCAGATACAAATATCCCTATGAGCCTCCCAGGCTCAAATTGTAGATTAATAATATCAAATTGTATGGTATTACACACAACTTATTCCACAGAGCCCTTGGCCAAAATGTGTTTAATCTGTTGTTGTTAGTAATATGTATAATATTTTTATTTTTTGATCTGGTTGCGAACCCCACTTTGAGAACCGCTGAGTAGTAGCGAACTCTGATGGCACGGTTTTGTTAATGTCAGACACTAAATAAAAAAAAAAGGTCTGTTATGAAACATTATATAAACTCTATTATGTTTTAATGTCATTGATAAATCGGGTAGAGAATGCAGTTTCGCCACTGGACAGTTCTCCCCACCTGCTCTAAGCCAAAGCCCCCCCCCAAGCACTTTTTAGAATCAGCCCCATTACTCCTGCAGGTGGCAGAGATGGATTGTGTAACGTCTTTGGCCTGATTTTGTTAGAAAGGGAAGAAATTCATCTTTCTGTGTGTGTGTGTGTGTGTGTGTGTGTGTGTGTGTGTGTGTGTGTGTGTGTGTGTATGAGATACATACTGTATATCATAGGTGACCTGGAAAGTATATTTTTGTTGGGCGTAGGCTAAATAAGGTCAAGTGTACAGAACACTGTGTACGATACGCAGTGAGTTAACGTAGCAATGTGGTTTTTCACCTAAAATGTACACCATTGATTTCAAAGATTTAACAAACCATACACAAGGACTACTTTAGAAAATCTATTTACACTGACAATACATTTTTTTAACAAAAACACATTTTCTGGAAGAACTGTGCAGATGCAGTGTTTGTTAACAGAATTTCTGTATAATCTCCCTCTGTTTTTTATGTGACCACTTTTTCCAAAAACTCTTAAATATCTGCTCCGAATTAAGATTCAAAGATGTCTGCAGAAAGAATGGGTGTCAGCTATGATGTGACACTGAACTGTACGACACAGAAATGCATAATGTCACTCTTTTTATGATGATGTATCCTAAAATAGGTACACAAAGGTAGAAATATGCAACATTATTCTACACACTCGCTATTACTCCTATTATTATTGTAATGAGCTCCGCCACCAAACAAGACCAAAGTTTGTTGGTCTGTACTAAACCAAATCTGATCCTATCATATACGTCTATGTTTCCTAAGTTTGGACATCAAAGTACATCACAGTAGCGCTCAGTAGAGTAGAGTGTAGTTCAGTACATTATAGTGTACACCACTCTAGTGTGCTCTACTGTGTACTGTACTGAACTGTACGCCACTCTATTCTGCTGTACAGGACTATACTCTACTTTTCTTTACTGTACTCTATTCTACTGTAATGTACTGAACCGTACTCTACTTTTCTTTACTGTACTCTGCTGTACTGTGCTATACAAACTTTTGAAACAAACATCTAGGATTTGGTGGGAGAGGGAGAACAGTAGCAGGTGAGAGAACGCTAGCAGGTGACCCAACTAAGATTTCCTTTGAAGCCAATTCAATTGCAGTAATTCTGTTACACATTTTTTGGTTGTTCTGTTATCAATTTGGCAACTCATAAACAAACATTTATATAATTAAAACACAAACTAATTGGTAGGTCTACGTTTACTTGTTACTTGTGTGAACTTTCATTATCCTCCCTCATGAGGGAGAGAAAGTAGAAAATATCGTGGATATGTGGGTTTTTGGTAACGAATGATTCTTAAATTTAGGCAAATAATTTCTCCAAAACGAAATATAAGTGTTGATATTAGTTGGCAGGTGTCTTTACTTCAACATTATTTTTGATGTATTTCTAATACATTTTGAGACTTTTTCTGGTAGATGTTTTGTAAGATCCCTTTTCCATCTGTTATTTATGCCTAATTCTTAAGATGGAAAATAATTGAAAATGTATCTATGCCTTCATTTCTCAAAAATATAAACTCCTATGAACTTCACTGTTACACTGCAATTACCATTATCATAGTCCAATGGTCATGTGATGTTGGCTCACACCAGAGTTTAGGAGGGGAGCGTGCCAGGCTTGGCAGGGATGTGTTTTTTTTTTGCCTGTAGGTAGGCCTAAAATATTTTAGTTAAAATAACCCTATCGAAGCGGAAAGCTCATTGAAAGAGGTCATATTCCAAGCCTATTGGGCCAAAATCAATTATGGCCTATTGTATAGAGATAATAGAACGAAAATGAACGAACTAGAGATACATTTTTTGGGGGTTAAAAATACTTTTCTACAATGACACACTTAGCTAGATACCCACCTCGTTCACGTAGTAAGTAGGCCTACACCATCATGCTTTCGGATACCTGTCTTTTCAGGTTCCACAATGATTCTTTAGTTTAGTACATCACTTCACTCCCTCTCTTGGTCCTCCTCATCTTTGTAAGTTACCTTGACTTTTCACCTGTGTGCTTTATCAGTTTCATTATGAAAATATTTTGCATACTAGATGACAGTAGCTAAACCAAGGGGCTATAGAGCGCACAAGTAGACTACAAATGCATGCTGGGCCGGGCATGCCCTGAGCTTGTGAAGTGAGCGCTACTGGAGCAAAATTGGAACGGGCGAGAAGATCGACGCTCCAGCCTTTGGGGAACTCACTCCACGCACCAGTCAAATTGGGCACGCTCCACTTCTCACACTGCTCCACTCACATACACTGCTCCACTCATATACTCTGCTCCGCTCACATACTCTGGCTCACATACTCTGGCTCACATTGGTTTATTATGCTACAGCATCATAATTAAGTCTAATAAATACATACATACACCTGTGGTAAATTAAATTGATTGGACATGATTTGGAAAGTCACATACCTGTCTATATAAGGTCCCACAGTTGAAACTGCATGTCAGAGCAAAAACCAAGCCATGAGGTCGAAGGAATTATTCGTAGAGCTCTGCGACAAAACATTTCTGCAGCTTTGAAGGTCCCCAAGAACACAGTGGCTTCCATCATTCTTAAATGGAAGAAGTTTAGAACCACCAAGACTCTTCTTAGATTTGGCCGCCTGGCCAAATTGAGCAATCGGGGGAGAAGGGCCTTGGTCAGGGATGTGACCAAGAACCCGGTCACTCTGACAGAGCTCTAGAGTTCCTCTGTGGAGATGGGAGACATTTTCAGAAGGACAACCATCTCTGCAGCAATCCATCAATCAGGTCTTTATGGTAGAGGGGCCAGACAGAAGCCACTCCTCAGTAAAAGGCACATGACAGCCCGCTTGAAGTTTGCCAAAAGGCACCTAAAGGACTATCGAACCATGAGAAACAAGATACTCTGGTCTGAATGCCAAGCGTCACATCTGGAGGAAACCTGGCACCATCACTACGGTGAAGCATGGTGGTGGCAACATCATGCTCTGGGGATGTTTTTCAGTGGCAGGTACTGGGAGACTAGTCAGGATTGAGGCAAAAATGAACAGAGCAAAGTACAGAGAGCTCCTTGATTAAAACCTGCTCCAGAGCGCTCAGGACCTCAGACTGGGGCGAAGGTTTACCTTCCAACAGGATAATGACCCTAAGCACACAGCCAAGACAACGCAGGAGTTCAAGTCTCTAAATGTCCTTGAGTGGCCCAGCCAGAGTCCGGACTTGAACCCGATCGAACATCTCTGGAGTGACTTTAAAATAGCTGTGCATCGATGCTGCCCGTACAACCTGACAGTGCTTGAGAGGATCTGCAGAGAGGAATGGGAGAAACTCCCCAAATGTAGCTGTGCCAAGCTTGTAGCATCATACCCAAGAAGACTCAATGCTGTAATCGCTGTCGAAGGTGCTTCAACAAAGTACTGAGGTCTGAATACTTATGTAAATGGGGTATTTCAGCTTTTTATTTGTAATAAATTAAGAATAAATAAACTTTTTTTGCTTTGTCATTATTGAGTATTGTGTGTAGATTGATGAGAGGGGAAAAAACAATTTAATCCATTTTAGAATAAGGTTTTTAACGTAAGGAAAATGTGGAAAAAGTCAAGGGTTCAGAATACTTTCCGAATGCACTGTAGATGCCCCAGTCTACATTAGAGCCCATTACTGGCCAGCCAGTCTGGCTCCATAGTTACTCATCCAAGAACCCTCACTATGACTACACTATCCTCTTAGGACTGTTCACATATAACGCATCACAAGCCTGTGTGTGTGTGTGAGAGTGTGAGGCTCTGTAATCTCCTTCATGTACTTGTCCACAGGGGACCCAGTCATACGTCATTGTCACTATGCAGAATCATATTATATTCATTCTGCATGTCTTCAATATCTCTTTTCTCTCGTCTCATTCCCTCTATACATAACACACACACCACCCTCCATCATCCTCTCTCTATTGGGGCGTATGCTGAAATTTTTCTGAAATAATTTTACAGATTTGGTAACAGAATTTCACATTTTAATCACTTAATAATTCATAAACAAATGTATATCATTAAAAACGTACAATAAGTAGTTGATAGGTCTACCTTTACTTATTACTTATGTGAACTCATGAGGGAGAGAAATTAGAAAACATTTTAAAGATGTGTTTTTTTTTTGGTAACAGAACTTACAGCAGGCAGAAAAAACAATCCTAAACTAAATATTTCTACATTATTGTGTTTTGATGAATTTCTAAAACCTTTTAAGACTTTTTCTGGTTGATGTTTTTTAAGATCCATTTTCTATCTGTTTGACAAGAAACCAAAGCCTTCGCTTATTGGTCGTTTTGTTAATGGAAAATGGTTGAAAAATGTAAATATGACTTACTTTCAGGAAAATATAGAGTTAGCTTTCATTTGACACCCAATGTTGGTGCTCATGGGTACTTTTACATGGAAATTACCAATGCTCAACAAATGAAACCAGAGTGATTTCATTATGTCTCATTCTTGTCCCTCTGTTTTTCATTCCTCTCCTCCTGTGTCTCCTGATCCAGGCCCATCATGCTGACCGCACAGAGGACATGTGCAGCTCTGGCTGCACGCCAACTTCTAGGAGCTCCCTGCTCCTCACACGGATTCATCAACACACGCTCACAGACACACTCCCGACAGTTTCGTACCGCAACGCCCTGTCAGGAAGAAGTGGATCTGCACCCGGAGTGGGCCAGCCTGGCCAAAAAACAACTGAAAGGGAAGAACCCAGAAGACCTGATCTGGCGCACGCCGGAGGGCCTCAACATCAAACCCGTCTACACTAAAGCAGACTCTGCAACGAAGCCAGATGAACTGCCGGGGGTCTTCCCTTACACTAGGGGGCCCTACCCCACCATGTACACGTTCAGGCCCTGGACCATCAGGCAGTATGCTGGCTTCAGCACCGTGGAGGAGAGCAACAAGTTCTACCGGGACAACATTAAAGGTACTACACAATACTCACTGCTGGTGTGACCAACTGGGGTTTTATGATAGAATATTGAAGTGAACCCAGGTTGTTGGAGGCTGAGTGGCACTTGTAAATCTTGTGATTGTGGTCTGTCTGGAAATGGCCTCTGTCAGGTGTAATCAGGCAAGAGTTCTTTCTCTACTTTATAGGTTAATAAAACAACATTTAAAAACATGTTTTTATCTGCTTATTTTTGGTTACCTCTCCCATTGTAATACGTGTAACTTCTCTCTCTCTCGCTCACTTCCCCTCTCGCTCTCTCGTTCTACAGCGGGTCAACAGGGTCTCTCGGTGGCCTTCGACCTCCCGACTCACCGCGGGTATGACTCCGACAACCCCCGTGTCCACGGTGATGTCGGAATGGCGGGGGTCGCCATAGATACCGTGGAGGACACCAAGATGCTGTTCGACGGCATCCCGCTGGAGAAGATGTCGGTTTCTATGACGATGAACGGAGCGGTGATCCCGGTGCTGGCCATGTTCATCGTGACGGGGGAGGAGCAGGGGGTGCCCAAGGAAAAGCTGACAGGAACTATCCAGAATGACATCCTGAAGGAGTTCATGGTGCGGAACACCTATATCTTCCCCCCGGAACCTTCCATGCACGCCATCGCTGATATCTTCGCCTACACGTCCAAGGTAAGGACCTTAAATCTACAAACAGGGTAAAAAAAAGCGTCCTCTGTAACTCGCTGCCTTGCAAATACAGTAAAAGTCCTCTTTTTTCTTCCACGGAGGTAACATCTAACTGAAGATACAGGCATGTACCTCAAACACAGGAGGTCCGTGACTGAATTCACACTGTTTCCCCATCAGGATTGATTGATTATTGTTATGATTGATTGATTGATTGGTTGAATGACTGGTTGTTTCCTCCGGTAGCACATGCCCAAGTTCAACTCCATCTCCATCAGTGGTTACCATCTCCAGGAGGCCGGGGCGGACGCCATCTTGGAGGTGGCCTACACCATCGCCAACGGCCTGGAGTACTGCCGCACTGGGCTAAAAGCTGGCCTCACTATAGATGAGTTCGCCCCCAGGTGTGTGCACACACACAGAGTGAGATCATACAATGTGTGTTGTCCCAGGCGCCTCATTCCTGTGTGATGCAGTGCCTCAGAGTTAGTGGCCATGGGTTGTTTCTGGAGAGGTTCTCTTTGTGATTTTCCCTGTGTCATTCCCAGTGTCTCAGAGCAGTGAATGTCCTGTCAGACAGACAGAGGTCTCCTCTCCACTAGACAGTTATTCACTGACTGTCCTTCTGGCTTACTGGTTCACGTCGTGTTTTTTGATGCAGAGCCATGTGATTTGCAGCGAGGTCAGAGGACAGGGTGAATGACAGACTGCTGATTGACGTGTGGTTGTTCAAAGGAAGTATTTTAAAGTTGCTGTGAGTTGACCGTCCTTTCATTTAGCCGGGAGTTTTAGCCACCCTACGTTTAGTCCATTGTTCATTTAGTCGCTCATTTTGACATCTACAATAATGCAGATCCTTTTTGTCGCAATTTCTCAAGTCACCTTACTGTCAGTCACGTAGATAATCACAGAGGTAGGTGACTGTAGTTAGTCCATGCATGTACACACACACACACACACCCTGCAGTGTTATTGATTGACGGGTTCCCCCTGAGCGGTAATGATATATGGCATGTGCATAGCATTAGGGTCTTGTTGGGACTGTGAAAATCGATAGACCGATATTGCTTGCGTTAAATGAATTGCTGTAACTTGTAATTGTTCTCAGCTGAGATCTCTACTGTCACAACACTCTGCTCTATACTTTAGCTGTCTATTCATTCCTTTTGGGAGTTTTAACCGTACTTATTGATTGATTACATCTTTGTGTTTTGTCTGTAAACACCCTACGTGGGAAACCTGTTCTCCTAGTAATTTCTCTGGAGCATCAATATGAACATGTGGATAATAGCAGACAGGTAACTGACAAAATAAAGGAAACACTTGAGTGAATGAGGGATACAAAGTATATTGGAAGCAGGTGCCTCCCCATAGGTGTGGTTCCTGTGTTAATTAAGTAATTAACATCCCATCATGCTTAGGGTCATGTATAAAAATGTTAAGTTGCCCATTATTTAGGCTACCATGGCTAGAAGAAGAGATCTCCGTGACGTTGAAAGAGGGGTCTCGGAGGAGCATATGGGGTAAAGGCTGTGCGTGTCTCAGCAGCCAGATCTCAACCCAAGTGAACCCTTGTGGGAGATTCTGGAGCGGCGCCTGAGACAGTGTTTTCTATCAACGAAACACCAAATGATGGAATTTCTCGTGGAAGAAAGGTGTCGCATTTCTCCAATAGAGTTCCAGACACTTGTAGAATCTATGCCAAGGCGCATTGAAGCTGTTCTGGTGACCCAATGTCCTAATAGGAGACTATGTTTGTGTTTCCTATATTTTTCTAGTTACCTGTATCTCATGTCTATAGAATGGTATACTTTGAAATCTCCTAGGGAATGTGCTTTCCAACAAAGGACATGCACACTCGGAATACATAGTGTTAAGTAAAACCAAATAACATTTTCTTCAAATGTTTGATACTCAGGTGCTTGTATATATCACTCTATACCCCTCCCTCTCTCCTCTAGGTTGTCATTCTTCTGGGGTATCGGTATGAACTTCTACATGGAGATTGCCAAGCTGAGGGCAGGCAGGAGGCTGTGGGCCACGCTCATTAAGGACAAGTTCCAGCCCAAGCTGCCCAAGTCTCTGCTCCTCAGGACCCACTGTCAGACCTCAGGCTGGTCCCTCACTGAACAGGTGGGCGGACGAAACGCATAATAACGTTATTTGATCGAGGCCAAGTCATGTAAATGGGGTGAACCTAGTCTCTTTACACCA
Source organism: Salvelinus fontinalis (assembly GCF_029448725.1). NCBI lineage: Eukaryota > Metazoa > Chordata > Actinopteri > Salmoniformes > Salmonidae > Salvelinus > Salvelinus fontinalis. The sequence goes on along the minus strand of NC_074684.1, from coordinate 5,242,989 downwards.
CCCGATCTAGTCTTAACTCCCTAGTCTTATCTCCTCTAATAAGCGATGAACTCAGCTGTTATCTGATACTTGCATCATCTGTCCTAAACGAGGTAACTTCCTGTCCTACACAGTTACTTTACACCAACTGGTCTAGTCTAATTCAATCTATTATGACCTTCATATGTTCTGTATTCTGTTTTCTCTTTTCTCCAGGACCCGTATAACAACGTGGTGCGTACTGTGATCGAGGCGATGGCTGCGGTGTTCGGGGGGACCCAGTCTCTACACACCAACTCTTTTGACGAGGCTTTGGGTCTACCAACGGTGAAGAGCGCCCGCATCGCACGCAACACACAGATAATCATCCAAGAGGAGTCTGGGATACCCAAGGTCGCCGACCCCTGGGGCGGGTCACACATGATGGAGGCGCTGACCGACGATGTCTACAACACTGCCCTAAAGGTGAGGGGTTAGAGGTCAGGGGTTAGAGGTCAGGGACAGGTTATGGGTCAGGGGGTCACACACACTTTACAGTATATTTAATGGTTGTTTGTATTGATTGTGTTCATGTTTAAATGCATTAGATGTCTATCAATGTATTTTATCCCCTCTCCTGTAGTTTATCAATGAGATCGAAGAGATGGGAGGCATGGCCAGAGCTGTGGCTGAAGGCATTCCTAAACTACGCATCGAGGAGTGTGCTGCTCGCAGACAGGCTCGCATCGACTCAGGTACTGCAGCAGAACACACACGTGCAGTGCAGGCACACATGCACCCCTGTCCTTCTCCCATCTTCCCACCTCCCTGTCCCCCCTTCTGTTCTCTTTTCCCACCCACCCGCCCTCCTCTTTTTATTCCCTCCTCTTTTTATTCCCTCCTCTTTCTTACATCCTTCTTCCCTCCATCATCTCACCTCCCCTCCTAAAATGCCCCATATGTAATTCAGTGGGTATGCTGGAAGCATCAGTCCTCCACTCAGGCAGAAAAGACACACTCCATATTTCATAGCTGCTCTTTAAAAGAGACATGTCCTGGAAGTCTGCCGGAATATAAGTAGCATTTACCATCTCAGCGGTCTATTTCCACAGCTCTAGTCAGGATCATACATTCATCATTGGCCTAGCGAACACTGGCCAGGGGAAAATAACAGACAGGCCGTGTGTGTGTGTGTCTGAGCTCCGACCTCTCCATCTAAGCCTTTGATCTGATTGCGGACCCAAGGCTGTCCTTATCAGATGCCTGCCCAGGGGTCGGGTCCTGTGAACATAGTGGGGGCTCGCAGGGCCACTGGGGTTTGTCTTGTGAACATGGCACGGGTCGGCCTGGTTAGCACGCAAGGAGACCCGGCCGAACGCTACTGCTTTGATGCACGCTGAGAGGGGGGAGAGGTAGAGGGAGGAGGGGAAGAGAGGTAGAATAGAGGAGGTGGGGCCCACCGCAGCCATTGAACACAGTAGGGATGGATGGGCTACTTTCTATTTCCCTGCTTTCTAGTCCCTATATTTTCAAAGAGGTATATGGTATTAGCTGGTCATCGTGAAGTGAATACTGAAAGCTGTCTGAGAGAAAAACGAATTGCGATGTCTTATATCGCTTCTCTGAACCAGCAGCCAACAGACTAGGAGGGGTGTGAGTGTGTGTGTGTGTGTGTGTGTGTGTGTGTGTGTGTGTGTGTGTGTGTGTGTGTGTGTGTGTGTGTGTGTGTGTGTGTGTGTGTGTGTGTGTGTGTGTGTGTGTGCGTATGAGCGAGTATGTGTTTGCCTCTACCCCCTCTCTGACTGTGTGTCCCTCTGGTTGTGTCCCCCAGGTACGGAGGTGATTGTTGGGGTGAATAAGTACCGTCTAGAGAAAGAGGAGTCAGTTGATGTGCTGTCTATCGACAACACCAACGTACGCAACAAACAGATTGACAAACTCAAGAAGGTCAGTGTCACACTCACCCCAAGACTCGACGCGTAATTCAAAAAAACGACCCAACCAATCCTCCAGCCCTCTTACGTTCATTTCTAGTTAGTAACACGTCTCCAAATATTGACCTTTAGTTAGTACTCCACCATCTTTGTCTGCTTCTTGGGCCTGGGAGGCAAAACACACACACACACACACACACACACACACACACACACACACACACACACACACACACACACACACTGGACCTGGCTGCACAAGTTAGGCCCTTGGGTGGATCAGTCGGTGAGCATTGATAGCGTTATGGCTCCACAGTAGTAGTATGATAGTCTACATAGTCCAGACTCAAGGAAACATCTCATATGACATAAGCCTGGTATTGTTGGCCTACAATGCCTCACTGCATCACAACTAAGGCCATTTTGTTTTTCTTGACCTCGCTATTTAACACGAATCACAGTCAAAAGGTTCACAACCTCTTGGAAATGAAGGAAAAAGTTATCTTTTTAAACTCACTCTAGATATCGCATCAGTCTGACAACCTCTGACCTATAATACTACAAATAGGTTTTCCTCTAACCATATTTTGTCCCATGCGAGATGTATAGATTAGAAGTTCGATAAAAGGATAGACTTTGGATTGCTTAAGTTACAGTTCAACTGAAAGGTTCGAAAAAAATGATGCTTGTATTGTTTACAAGTTGTTCGCATTACCAAGATTGAACCGATCTTCCTCGAATCATCTGTAGAGAGACGAGAAAAGGTTAGATGAAGGTTTACGTTTAAAAATGAAATAGAGGAAAGCCTCTCTTTCCCCTCACGTTGCTCTCAGTCATCATCCTTATGACGACTTTCACCACACATCATTTTATTGTGAATAGAAGGCATTTATCTGTTTCTGGGTTTGCGAGCTGTTGGCTAGGCCATACGTGCCAATACCGGAGTGGACACTTCTGGTATAAAATGCAACATAAATGTTTTTTCGTGAGACTTGAAAATGAGATGGAAACCCATTTAACTTGTATTTTTTATTCGGTACATAGGAATTTATCAGAAAAAAAAGAAGAAGCTTATTAAAGAGCAGTGATACTATCAAGAGCAGTGTGCGAGATTTTACTTATGTCCCATAGGTTGTTTCGCATCATAGATCACTAGATACTTCTAGTACAATGAGACAGTAATGCCCTGAACAGTAATTCAAAACATGTCAGATTTGAATTTAAGATTCAGTCACTGTGAAGATTTACCTCAATAATCAAGTCAGAGTAGTTCAGTGGAAAAAATATATGAAAGTCAAAATTTGTCTTTAAAGGAAAATAAAAATCTTTCTTTTAAATATTTTTATCTCTCTGTTGGATTCAGTTCAGGGAGCTCATCGTTTTGACATATTTCAATAGCATTTGACGTTCACATTTTCTAGTGTTTATCATTTATCAAGTTTTATCATTCTGTTCAATGTTTTTCCAACCGTGTCACCTCGTGCACATGCCAGCAATGATGATAGTTAATGTGTGTAATAATGTGAGTGGCAATCGTGTGTAGATGCTTACTGACAAGAAGACATTTGTTTACCTAGTGCCGTGGGCCACAGTATAATTAGTGCCACTCTCTGCCTCTCCTGGAAGGTCACTTAACATTGGAATAGAGCTACAGTCAGGTTGATAATTATTGTCAACTTTGATAAAGATGAACAAAAACACTGTGTAAAAGAAATAATACAAATACTGAGCTATATTGTATGCTCCCCCCCAAAAAATTGAAATTATATTATTTTATACTAATACAATTGCGCAGAGAAATACATTTTATTTCAACAACTAAAGATTGACACCCCTGTTTTCAATACTCCCCTTGGGAGGATAACGTCACTGAGCCTTTTTCTAAAATGTTTTATGAGATTGGAGAAAAATTGGGAGGGATTTAGATTTTATTGGAATCCTCATTGGTCGATGTCAGTGGTGACCACTAGTCTTCCTGGAGTCCAACACAATGAAAAAGACATTACAGACAAAAATACTTTAGAATTGACATATATTTAAAAACATTAATACAGACATTACAGACTTACACGCACACATACAGTGCCTTCGGAAAGTATTCAGACCCCTTTTCAGACTTTTTCCCAAATGTTGTTACTTTACAGCTTTATTCTAAAATGGATTAAATGAAAACAAATCCTCATCAATCTACACACAATACCCCATAATGACATCACAATACCCCATAATGACATCACAATGCCCAATAATGACAAAGCGCAAACAGTTTTTTTGACATTTTTGCAAATGTGTTACAAATAAAAAACTGAAATACCCTATTTACATAAGTATTCAGAACCTTTGCTATGAGACTTGAAATTGAGCTCAGGTGCATCCTGTTTCCATTGATCCTTGATGTTTCTACATCTTGATTGGAATCCACCTGTGGTAAATTCAACATGATTTGGAAAGGCACACAATTTACAATTTAGTAATTTACAATTTAGTCTGTATAAAGTCCCACAGTTGACAGTAAATGTCAGAGCAAAAACCAAGGCATGAGGTCGAAGGAATAGAGCTCCGAGACAGGATTGTGTCGAGGCACAGATCTGGGGAAAATGTCTGCAGCTTTAAAGGTCCCCAAGAACACAGTGGCCTCCATCGTTCTTAAGTGGAAGAAGTTTGGAACCACCAAGACTCTTCCTAGAGCTGTCCGCCCGTCCAAACTGAGCAATCGGGGGAGAAGGGCCTTGGTCAGGAGGGTGACCAAGAACCTGATGGTCGCCTCTGACAGAGCTCCAGAGTTCCTCTGTGGAGATAGGAGAACCTTCCAGAAGGACAACCACTTCTGCAGCACTCCACCAATCAGGCCTTTATGATGGTGTGGCCAGATGGAAGCCACTTTTCAGTAAAAGGCACATGACAGGTTGCTTGGAGTTTGCCAAAAGGCACCTAAAGGACTCTCAAACCATTAGAAACAGGATTCTCTGGTCTAATGAAACCAATATTGAACTCTTTGGCCTGAATGCCAAAAGTCATGTCTGGAAGAACCATCTGGAACCATCCCTACGGTGAAGCATGGTGGTGGCAGCATCATGCTGTGGGATGTTTTTCAGCGGCAGGGACCGGGAGTCTAGTCAGGAAAGATGATCGGAGAAAAGTACAGAGATCCTTGATGAAAACCTGCTCCAGAGCACTTAGGACCTCAGACTGGGGCAAACGTTAACCTTCCAACAGGATAACAACCCTAAGCACACACCCAAGACAACTCAGGAGTGGCTTAGGGGCAAGTCTCTGAATGTCCTTTAGTGGCCCAGCCAGAGTCCGGACTTGAACCCGATCGAACATCTCTGGAGAGACCTGAAAATAGCTGTGCAGCGACACTTCCCATCCAACCTGACAGAGCTTGAGAGGATGGGAGAAACTCCCCAAATACAGGTGTGCCAAGACTCTAGGCTGTAATCGATGCCAAAGGTGCTTCAAAAAAGTAGCGTTAAGGGGCTGAAAACGTATTTAAATGTCATATTTCATTATTTTTTTGTTGTTGTTGCTTTATTATGGGCTATTGTGTTTAGTTGTGTTTAGATTGACGTGTGTAGATTAAAAAATGTTTTAATACATTTTAGAATAAGGCTGTAACGTAACAAAATGTGGAAAAAGTCAAGGGGTCTGAATACTTTCCTAATGCACTATACATTATTACTTATACACATGCCAATAAAGATCTTAGACCATTGCTCCATACCGAATATTTCCAGATCCTTGATATTTTTCGTCTGCTCTTCTGGACTACCCTCTTCAATTCAAACCACAGGTTTTCAATGGGGTTCAAGTCTGGAGACTTTAGATTTTATGATCAATTAACCATTTCTTTGTGGATTTTGATTAGTGCTTGTCGTTATTGTCTTGCTGGAAGATCCACTTGCAGTCAAGTGTCAGCCTCCTGGCAGAGGCATCCAGGTTTTTGGCTAAAATGTTCTGGTACTTGGTAAAGTTCATGATGCCGTTGACCTTAACAAGGGCCCCAGGACCCGTGGAAATAAAATAGGCCCATAGCATCAAAAATCCACCACCATATTTTACCATACGTACGAAGGACTTTTCTTTTAAATGCTTCTGTTGTTCAACGCCAAACCCGCCACTGCAGTTCGTAGGCCAAAGAGCTCTATTTTCATTTCATTTGACCATAGCACTGGTTCCAATCCAAGTGCCAATGCTGTTTATCAAACTCCGGGCAGTGTGTCACAGATATTGAATATGAAGCATAGTTAAGTGTTTCCTGTGTGATCAAATCTCTTAATTAGTGTGTGTGCTACTCCGTTCTCCAGACTCCCTACAAGTGAATCCTAGGTCTGACTGGGTTTAGGATCCAATGAATTTCTACGAAGGTTATTAGCTTGGCAAATGCAGTCTGAGTGAAAACTCATCCCTGTCAAGGTGGAGTTACCGGTAGTGATTTTCACTTATTAATCAGGAATTCCTGCCTTTCTGACATCACCCCCCCCCCCCCTGATTCCCTGTTGTCCTAATCACACTCACAATCACTGCTACTGGAAAAGACAAAGACAAACTCATTACCAAGTGACAAGCTGGGCTCAAACCCAGTCTGTCCTCAGCTGAACCTGAAACAAGCCTGCAAATGGAGAGAAGAGTTTATGAAATTACTTTTATTTAAAATCTTAACAATATCACTCTGGATGGAAACATTAGTGAAATGGCCCAATTCACCTACCAAAACGAATTTGCCATTTTGTCACCACATCAACTCCCCATTAATGTAATTGAATGTCCAATGGCTTGGTTGGCTGATGTTCAGTTTGAGGAGTTGAAGCCAACTTCTGCAATTATTCAAACCCTAATGACATTTTTGGCTTTTCATTGTGCTACCGGGTAGTGAGTCACTGCCAAAGTGATCCCTCTTGTGCGCTCGATAAGCAGTGGCATTGCCCGTTTGTAGTGACAATTAATCCCTGTATTTATCATGGAAATGGTTGTATTTTGTCATTTAAAATGCCATCGAACTAAGACCACACTCGGTCATAGTGTGTTTTACATTGTTGTCATTCTAATCTTGTCAGGGCCACAACCCACAAGAGGTCTCTTCACAGTACGCAAGTCCAGAACAGACTATGGGAGGCACACAGGACTACATAGAACCATGACTACATGGAACTCTATTCCACATCAAGTAACTGACGCAAGCAGTAAAATTAGATTTAAAAAACAGATACAAAAACACCTTATGAAACAGTGAGGACAGTGAAGCAACACAAACCTAGGCACAGACACATGGATACACACACACACGATAACATACGCACTATACACACACGTACACATGGATTTTGTACTGTAGATATGTGGTAGTGGTGGAGTAGAGGACTGAGGGCACACAGTGTGTTGTGAAATCTGTGAATGTATTGTAATGTTTTTAAAATTGTATGAACTGCCTTTCTTTTTGCTGGACCCCAGGAAGAGTAGCTGCCTTGGTAGCAGCCTGTCAATTGAGTTTGACTTTGGTTTGGCTTCTCTTTCTTAAGCCCTAGTCTGGTCTGTATTTGCGTTGTCCAACTCCTCGGACTATTGTTGTCATGGCAATGCATGACAGTGGACAAACACAGCAGAGAACTAGGCTAAAGCACTTAACAGAGATGGACCACCAGGCTGTGAGTAAGTGGCCATTTTCCTGTCCAGAACATGTGTGGTGCCAAACATTGTTCTCAAAATAATGTCTCGTTCGATGTAACGTCCCTCGTTCTGACACATGGTTTCTACGAAATCAAGGGTTCAAGACTGAGAGGTGGAGAAGCAAAGCAAAGGGATATCCTTGGACTGGGAACCTGGTTGTGTTATGGCTGTTATACATAATTGTCAATATTAAGCAAAGCAAAAGACAATTCTGACCCCATTAATGCACAACAGTCTATGGTCTCACTAAACCGCAATGTAGACAATGTCATTATATCAATACAATGAAAAGCCCGTAGAAATATAATTAGAACATATTAGGGTTCGCTGGAGATTCACTGTTGAGGCTATTTGCTTCACTCGGAGCTAAAAGGAATACGTGAGTTAAGATATTGTTTTATATGTACGTATATCAAGTCTGTGTGTCTCCTTCAGGTGAGGGCGAGTCGTGATGCTGAGGTGGCGAAGAGGTGTCTGTCGGCCATAGAGGAGTGTGCTCGTACCAAGGAGGGGAACCTGCTGGGGCTGGCTGTGGAGGCTGCTAGAGCCAGGTGAGAAACTACCCTCGCTAGTCCTATGGTCAGCAACCCTGGGCTCATTGTCACTTTTGAAGGAAACTTGACTTGCTGTTGAGAGTTAGAATAGTAGAATACACAAGGTGCGGTTTCGAAATTTGGTTGTGCATCAGCAGTTTTCCTTTTGTTATGTCAGTCAATGACAGTCACTCAATTGTCACTCTAAATGTTTTTAGATTGGTAAATCAGTTGTCAGCTATCTCAACTTGTAGTAAGCATGGCGGAATTGCCGACCGGGCACGAAGGGCACGTGCCCACGGGCCCTGACCTGCAAGGGGCCCCCATTGACTTTGTTAGCCACTCTCACTCAGATATCATTGCAAAATGTGTAGAATTTCACAAAATAAGCTTTAAAACTGCTAAAATGCCTCTTTACCCAATGGCAAAATGAGTAGAATTGCATGAACCAAAAACCAACCAAATCTTGCTCATGACTGTGATACTTGTATGTGGTTGTTTTTTCTCCTAAATTTAGTCTAGTTGAATGTTAGTCACTCTGGTTAGGAGTGTCGGTTGACTGAAATGTCAATAGAAATAATACCAAAATGTTATTACCCTTGAAGGAAATTTGGTTTGCTCATACATGAAATACTGTTGATTGGCTATTCGTTATACACAAAATGGGAACATGTCATGCCCAACAATAATACAAGCAATTCCTCCAACTAGCTGAGTAAAATTTAAATGAATCTACACAAGTAACAAAGGTCTTGTGAATGACCACATATCCCTCCCTACAAATACACTCTGTTGCATAACATGTATTTATTTATTTATAGGAAACAATACACATTAATCAACATCAATATTACAATAATGCAACATCCATGTAAATGTGCCGGGGTTAGCCAAAAGATAATTTTCACCAGTAGTCCCTGGGCAGCCACTATACAAATACTCACTAAAACAATACAAAATACAAATGCATTACATCCAATAATATATCATTCTGACAACAACAACACTATCATCAACTGTCGTCTTACATATGAGGAACCACCGATAACTCATGTGTACAGGTTTGGATAGATTTGAGCCATGTTTTCAATGAAAATGTAAAAGTACAATAATCAGTGCAGCTTCTCAAGTCCATGTGCATTACATTACCGTATATTATATCTCTAACAGAGAAGGCCGATTGACCGAATTTACTGTGTCAAAGGGACAACGCATTCCCCTCTAGTTACTGCCCTTGTTATCCTGGAGTTACATTCTTTGAGCATGATGTGCCGGCATAGAGGTGGAGGGGCAAGACCACACAGGACCTTAAAGACCAGGCTTTCATCTACATACTGCTTAAAGCTGTCCAGACGAAATCAATTACGTTTGTAAATTATATGACAATGGTGGTAACTGTTTTGGTTTGTTATCAAAAATGTCAAGTGTTTGTTTGTAGAGTGATTCAATTGGTTTCAGACTAGTAGCTCCTGCTTGTGGCCAGCATGTGAGGCAACAGCTCAGCTGTGAGAAGATCATAGCATATATAGTTCGGTGGCCTCCAGAGGAAGGTAAGGTCTTAGAAACTTAAAGTTGGATAATCCAAACTTGACTGTGTTAACCACCTTCTTCACATATTTCTTAAATGTCAAGTTGGAGTCCAAAATGACGCCGAGATTAGACCTGAAGTTAGACACAACTTTCAGATTCTCTCCATTAACAAGAACAGCTCGTTGGGAACAATCAATGGATTTCTTAGAGAAGTACATACAAACAGTCTTGTCGATATTTAAATGCAGGCTAGAATTAGTCATCCATTTAGAAACATGTACGATAGCTTCAGTGAACTTGTTAACAACTAGTTGTCTATTTTTGAGTGTACATACAGAACTGTATCGTCTGCATACATCTGCATGTTAACTTGTGGGCAAGCATGTGGGAGATCATTCATATAGATGGTAAACAGAAGGGGACCTAATATTGACCCTTGTGGGACCCCAATGTTATTGTAAAGAGTGGCCGACTGAGTGTCCCCCAAACACACCCTTTGACGTCAGATAGGAATACATCCAACAATGACTTCAGTGGACACATTAAGGGAGGATAGTTTGGACAAGAGGACCTCATGATTCACAGAATCAAAGGCCTTTTTAAGATCCAAAAAGACTGCAGCGACTTCACCACCTATGTCCAGTTTAGATTTAATGCACTCCAGAAAATTGCAATTGGCTGTTTCGGTAGAATGGTTAGTTCTGAATCCAAATTGCATTTGATGTATGGAGTTGCCCTGAATGAGGGGATCAGTCAGATGATCAGCCACCCATCTTTCAGCTACTTTTGATAGCACTGGAAGAATGCTTATAGGTCGGTTATTTTCCACCAGTGTTGGGTCACCAGAAATTAAAACGGGTATCACTGCAGCAGACTTCCAAGCATTGGGGAAGAACCCGTATTTGATGGACAGATTAACTAGATGTACAATAGGGGCAATCAGAGAATATTTTTGTCTCTTCAGGAATACAGTGTCTAGACCAAATACATATTTTGTTCTAGAGCTCCTGAAGAAGCTAATAATACTGTCCACTGCTGACGCGGAGATTTCAAGAATTCTGAATATTGGTTTATTATTATCCATGGGATTGAGAACTGTGGTCTTGGTTGATAATATTTGATCAGTTCTCTGCCCTTGTTAAAGGTAGTGGATATGAAATCGGAGTCTTGAATTAGAATTCTCATTAACCTTTAATTCAGGATGTTTTTTTGTACTTTTCAGCTCCTCTCCCTGTTAGTTTGTTGAGATTTTCCCAAATCACTTGGCATCACATGATTAAAACACTTTTGGTTTTAAAGTTATGTGTGTGGTAAAGGAATGGCTAGAACAGGGACTGATGCCATTTTAACATACCATATGACCATTCTCTACAGCCAGACAGACAAAGATGCTCTGTAGTGTAAACAATGATAACGGTGATGGCAACAGTTGTACATTTGGTTAATAACTGCCTTTTAAAACGCCCAAGGACAGTGTACATAAAACCATCCTGAAGGATAAACATACCAACAGAACACCGTAAGAACATTAAAAACACCAGTTGGTTTTAAAAGCAACAGTATTACTGTTAGTATGTGGCTATGAAAAGGAATAGTCATAGCACAATGTGCAGGAGTGTTTCAGCCATTGAAATCCTTGGGTGGGCCGCCTAAAATTTTATTACATTTTTTTAAATAAAATTTTATGTGATGGAAAAAACACATTCAGTGTAAAATTTGGGTTGGGGCCTCTAAAATGATCTCGGAAATTCAGCCGGGCCGACAGAGCCCTGCCACTCCCACCCTTTTTGATCCAGCCCGCCCCCCCCCCCCCCCCCACTAATGTGTAGTTATAAACACTGCACAATACGGGTTTAGTGTAGTGTAGGCCTATGTGGCTATGTAAAGCAATAGCCACTGCACAATATCTAGTAAAGTGGGCTACTATGTGACCACACTGAAGATGAACTCGGTTACACATGTATGGCGTCCTGCGAGTGTAGCCACTGTAAAATCAAGCTGTAAAACAGATGGAAAAGTAAAGACATAACAGATGGTGGTAAGACTTACTTGTAGTGCACTTTATAGGACTGGCAAACCATTTAATTCAGCAGCAATTGCATACTTGATTATACACGCAATTAAAAACGATAAGGACTGTACAGTATAGGAAATCAAAGGAGACGTGGGGTAAAGTTGAAGGAGAGATGGAGTAAATCTGAAATTGCCACATATTGCCTATGTAGTGCACAGCGATATAGGTATTTATCCCGCAGATGTTCAGTAGGGTATAACAACATGATTATACAGTACGTATTCAAAGAATACATGTTTTTCTTTTCAGGGGATTGTTTCTCATTGTTTCCTAAACCTCTCCTCTAGTAGGCATCCCACCAGCCAGTTCTACTTATTTGATCCATTCAGCACAAGCACACCTGCTTCCACTTGTCTTCTACTGGTAATCAATCACAGAGCCTTTGAATACTTGACTCCGGTGGGCTAGTTCTGGATTAGCTCAAATAAGATGAACTGACAGGAAGGTCTCTAGGAGAGGAAAGTTTTTTTAATAAAAAAAACATATATATATATTTCACCTTTATTTAACCAGTTAGGCTAGTTGAGAACAAGTTCTCATTTACAACTGCGACCTGGCCAAGATAAAGCAAAGCAGTGCGACAGAAACAACAGCACAGAGTTACACATGGAATAAACAAGTGTACAGTCAATAACACAATAGAAAAAAAAAGTCTATATACAGTGTGTGCAAATGGCGTGAGGAGGTAAGGCAATAAATAGGCCATAGTAGCAAGAAATTACAATTTAGCAAATTAACACTGGAGTGATAGATGTGCAGATGATGATGTGCAAGTAGAAATACTGGTGTGCAAAAGAGCAGAAAAGTAAATTAAAAACAATATGGGGATGAGGTAGGTAGATTGGATGGGCTATTTACAGATGGGCTATGTACAGCTGCAGTGATCGGTTAGCTGCTCGGATAGCTGATGTTTAAAGTTAGTGATGGAAATATAAGTCTCCAGCTTCAGCAATTTTTGCAATTCGTTCCAGTCATTGGCAGCAGAGAACTGGAAGGAAAGGCGGCCAAAGGAGGTGTTGGCTTTGGGGATGACCAGTGAGATATACCTGCTGGAGCGCGTGCTACGGGTGGGTGTTGTTATCGTGACCAGTGAGCTGAGATAAGGTGGAGCTTTACCTAGCAAAGACTTGGCTATTTTGTAAATGATATCTCCGAAGTCGAGGATCGGTAGAATAGTCAGTTTTACAAAGGTATGTTTGGCGGCGTGAGTGAAGGAGGCTTTGTTACGAAATAGAAAGCCGATTCTAGATTTAATTTTGGATTGGAGATGTTTAATATGAGTCTGGAAGGAGAGTTTACAGTCTAGTCAGACACCTAGGTATTTGTAGTTGTCCACATATTCCTAGTCAGAACTGTCCAGAGTAGTGATTCTAGTCGGGTGGGCGGGTGCGGGCTGCGAACGGTTGAAAAGCATGCATTTAGTTTTACTAGCGTTTAAGAGCAGTTGGAGGCCACGGAAGGAGTGTTGTATGGCATTGAAGCTCGTTTGTTAACACAGTGTCCAAAGAAGGGCCAGATGTATACAGAATGGTGTCGTCTGCATAGAGATGGATCAGAGAATCACCCGCAGCAAGAGCGACATCGTTGATATATACAGAGAAAAGAGTCGAACCGAGAATTGAACCCTGTGGTACCCCCATAGAGACCGACAGAGGTCCGGACAACATGCCCTCCGATTTGACACACTGAACTCTGTCTGAGAAGTAGTTGGTGAACCAGGCGAGGCAGTCATTTGAGAAACCAAGGCTGTTGAGTCTGCCGATAAGAATGCAGTGATTGACAGAGTTGAATGCCTTGGCCAGGTCGATGAAGACGGCTGCACAGTACAATCTTTTATTGATGGCGGTTATGATATCGTTTAGTACCTTGAGCGTGGCTAAGGTGCACCCATGACCAGCTTGGAAACCGGATTGCACAGAGGAGAAGGTACGGTGGGATTCGAAATGGTCAGTGATCTGTTTATTAACTTGGATTTTGAAGACTTTAAAAAGGCAGGCCCGGATGGATATAGGTCTATAACAGTTTTGGTCTAGAGCGTCACCCCCTTTGAAGAGGGGGATGACCGCGGCAGTTTTCCAATCTTTAGGGATCTCGGACGGTACGAAAGAGGTTGATCAGACTGGTAATAGGGGTTGCAACAATGGCGGCGGATAATTTTAGAAAGAGAGGGTCCAGATTGTCTAGCCCAACTGATTTGTACGTGTCCAGGTTTTGCAGCTCTTTCAGAACATCTGCTATCTGGATTTGGGTGAAGGAGAAGCTGAGGAGGCTTGTGCAAGTAGCTGCGAGGGGTGCGGAGCTGTTGGCCGGGGTTGGGGTAGCCAGGAGGAAAGCATGGCCAGCTGTAGAGAAATGCTTATTGAAATTCTCGATTATCGTGGATTTATCGGTGGTGACAGTGTTACCTAGCCTCAGTGCAGTGGTTTGGGAAACACTGACATAAACAATCACCTAATAAATACATAACAGCATTTTTCTTTGAACCCAGGACTCCCTGGCGATCAGTGCAATGCAGTTGTTACGGAATACACAATCCTGATTTAAATAAATAAAGTAAGCTGAACTGGTATTGAAGGCGAGCGTTGTGAAACCCTGCTGGTATATTTTATTAAGATAGAAGTGTTGTTGAGACATGTTGTTGTGCATTCCCCAGATGTTCTGTAGGGGAGATCACGGATGCCATGAAGGCTGTGTTTGGGGAACATAAAGCCAGCACCAGGATGGTGAGCGGAGCCTACCGCAGCGAGTTCGGAGAGCATGAGGAGATCTCCACAACGCACAACCGGTAAGAGCAGGAAGAAAATAGTACTTGATTCTCTGTTGTACTTAATCTGTTAGAATGTAGAATATCTTCTCTGCTCTGTTTTCAACCTCCTGAGACCGCACACTAGGGTTTGTAGCAATATTGAATAACACAAAACATATTGAAACATGTTTGGGCGATATCAGCTTTGTCCTATCATGATTCTGCTCTTATAAAATGTCAGAAGATGTTTTCGCCTCCTAGCAGCCAATAATAATTTTAAAAAGAGAGAAAAAACCACTGCTAGCTATCACTCGCATGTTACGGGAGAGGAATCGGAACATTGACACAAGATAGTGGAGCCAAATATTTTCTAGTAGACTATTCTACTCTATTGGAGATGTGACGCGAAAGAGATGTGTAGCCTAAGCCTATCAGTGTGTCTGTGTGTGCCGAAGTGCGAGTGACACAAAGTCAACATCGGGTGATGGTTTGTTAATGATCATGGGCTGCAGAGCAAGCAACTCTGCTGTCCTTAGAACTGGATAATTATATACTGATTTGCATTTTTGCCTCATCCTCCTCTTATTAGGCCAGGGCTTACTATGCGTTGTAGGTAGGTTGCACATTGTTCGAATAATATGGAAATAGGCCAATAAGCCGACTATTGGCTATGCATCCTTTCTTTCATAAGCCTTGCTCAGCTGTAGCCTAAGTTTTTTGACTTCTCATTTGATTTTTCCATCTTGGCATTGTTTGCTGAATTTTACTTTTTGTGGCCAGAAATATTTGACATTCAAAATAAAGCTGTGTCAAGTCATGTTCATATCAAATTGAGAGAAAATCGAAAATGTGGCTTTTAAAATAATAAATGTCCGCTATAACAATTTACCTCGACTTTTGGCCCTTGCAAAACAAAAGAATTTTCTGATCTAACATTTTGTGCTGCTTTGGTGAAACTCTTAGCTCTGTCTACATAGTTATCTTGCATTCTGTAAATACAACATTTTTTTTGAAATAACTATATTCATATTTGTTATAGCCTTACTCGGAATGTCATCCATGCACTGCCCTGCTTTGCGCTGCCTGTCTCGGCTCTTTACTGCGGGGCGGCTGTCAAGTCGAAATAGGTTAGGTATCGTTTGTCCCATCATGAGGTCGTCACCATCGACGATGGCGGTCAATCATCCTCGATAGTATCATCAGTAATATCGCCCAACCACACAGACACACACACACACACACACACACACACACACACACACACACACACACACACACACACACACACACACACACACACACACACACACACGCACACGCACACACACTTGAAATAAGCACAGGGGAAATGAGCACAGTGGTTAAATGCCTTGCTCAAGGGCAGAAGGGCTCTGACACCAGCAACCTTCCACTTGCTCATCCCACTGTGTGCCTGTCCTGGGATTTGAACCAGTCACTCTACTTGTCTGCCTTTTCCTTCCCAGTAAGCTGACTGCCACCTCTTGACTCGATCTGATCGATCTGCAGAACAGTTCAGCTACAGCAGGATTCCTATGAGTCTATACTAAGCTTTTCCTCTCATAGACAGAGCCTAAATCAGGTTTGTTCTCAAGGGACGCAGCATTCAGTCTGGCTTAACCAGGCTAGATGTTTGTCCCCTTGGGAAGCCAAAGTGATTGGCATGCTTCTACTCTTCAGCAATGCATGGAGAAGATGTTTGAAGGCCCTTGTTGAACCTCCTATGTGATTGTTTGTGCTCAGTGTTTTCAACTTTCTCCCCCATCAAGTCACTATTGCTGTTGTTGTGTCTGGAATTACAATTACATTTAATTTGTCTAGAGCCTTTCAAGACCTAAACTTGAATAATATTACACATTTCTGAACAGGGTTGTGGAGTTTAAGAAGAAAATCGAAGCTCTTTGCTGGCAAATACACCAATTCAATAATTTGCATTTATATAGTGCATTATTCAAAGCAAAGGTAACTGACCTCATCAACCACCCATTTGTACAGTAGCATCCACCCATCTGAGCCCTTTTATGCTAGACTGACCACTACACATACAGGTTGTGTTCATTAGAGCACACCATACCAAAGCATTTTGCAACGGAAAACAAAAATATGTTTATTTTTGGACAAGTTACGGTAGTCCTTCCTTGTTTCAGTTCGTTTTCTTCTGTTTGGTGTCTAATGAATACTACCCAGCCATCACTACAGTCCCTAAAATGACCTCTCCTTCCCTGTCCTCTATTGAGTGTCCAAGGTGGTTGTGTACAATGAAACACTTAATTATTAATAACTATTGATGTAACTTATTAATCTTCTCCCAGGGTGGTGGAATTTAAGAAGCACGAGGGCAGGAACCCTCGTCTGCTGGTGGCCAAGATGGGCCAGGACGGCCATGACAGAGGGGCAAAGGTCATCGCTACGGGATTCGCCGACCTGGGATTTGACGTTGACATTGGACCGCTCTTCCAGGTAAGCTTAGTTGGCTAGCTACTGGACTTGAAGAGAAACGAAAAGAGTATTTATTTCCCAAGTGTTCACAGTAAAGAATAACTCCACGACAGGGAGAGAAGATCAAGTGAGGCAGGGATTCAAACAAACGCAGATAAACAACCGAGGTGATTTCTCTTCGAGCAGTTAGCAGCGAATGGGGATCTCTGCGAACTTTTGTGAAATTGCCTTAAATTGCCTAGAAATCTATTTCTGTGCTTAAGTCGTTAATTTGCTTTGGGTTCAATCCCTGCCTCAATGTTGTTTTAGTCACACCTCAACTAATTCTTAAAGGTCACGGCAGTCATTCACATAAGCTATGCCAGGCATAGTACAATGACCACCGCACTATGGAACTGGAACTGGTAACAATGGGACTCTAATGCAGCAATGGTAATGCTGCATGCAGACATACCACATCATATTCGTAACTTGGAAAAAGCCCTTACTATAAATCTGCAGGTGGGTCATATCTTGGTCAATCGTCCTTTTAAGCGATTAAAGCTGGAATTTGTTTGTGTCTGTGAGTGTGAGTCCACCTGGTCTACTCTAGACCTATGGAAAGCCTATGGAACATTCCCTACATGGGCATGGCAAACATCAAAGCTGCATACCGGCCAGTTCACTACGTTTCACCACTCTCCCCTCATCATTCTCCTAGCGAGGATAGTTAGACAGACACTCCAGTCTTGTTAAAACGTCCCAGCCAATCCCTGAATCTGAAACAACATGAAATTCACTACTTTCATTCATCTGCTTGCCCTGCCCTCATATTTAGTCTCACATTGAAGTGTTTTACCATTTTATTTTCAGGACAACATTTGCCAAGTAGTTATATTCATGAGTTTTATTGACATATCAATAAAGAAATAAGGTCTGCCAAGCCAAAACCTGATTTCAATGTTTTTTTTATCTAAGAATGCTTTGCTCAGTGGGAAATGACTATCCAACTAGTCAGTGACAACTGTGTGGAGTTTGACAGCAGTTATGTGAGCTGCAAACGTTGTTTGCTTAGATAGCTACATGCCAAATGGATAGGCTACCCTCACGTATCTGAAATGACACGATCAATTGAAGTTTACTGATCATGAAAAGCATGCAATGACTTGCTGCATAACTCTGATGATAGAGCATGTAGAGTAATAAAAAATGTGTAGTTCTGACTATGCTCTTTAAGAGGTGATGAGATAATAGAAACGGCACATAGTTGTCTGTGGTTTAGTGTTTTATTGATTAAAAACCTATAGAACATACACTTTCCATGACATAGACTGACCAGGTGGATCCAGGTGAAAGCTATGATCCCTTATTAATGTGACTTGTTAAGGAGAGGAGACAGGTTAAAGAGGGTGAATGGGCAAGACGAAATATTTAAGTGCAGTTGAACGGGGTATGGTAGTAGAAGCCAGGCGCACCGGTTTGTCTCGAGCTGCAACGCTGATGGGTTTTTCACGCTCAACAGTTTCCCGTGTTTAGGGAACATTCAGTCTCGTGTAACGGATGTGAAATGGCTAGCTAGTTAGCGGGTACGCGCTAGTAGCATTTCAATCAGTTACGTCACTTGCTCTGAGACTTTAAGTAGGGTTGCCCCTTGCCCTGCAAGGGCCGCGGCTTTTGTGGAGCGATGGGTAACGCTGCTTCGTGGGTGACTGTTGTTGATGTGTGCAGAGGGTCCCTGGTTCACGCCCGTGTCGGGGCGAGGGGACGGTTTAAAGTTATACTGTTACACTCGCATACAGTCAGGTTCATAATTATTGGCACCCTTGATAAAGATGAGCCAAAAAGAATACAAATGAATAATACAAATACTGAGCTATATTGTATGCTCAAAAACATTGGGGAATTATATTGTTTTATACTAATACAATTGCTCAGATAGAGATTTTGTTAAACAAGTAATACATTTTTTCCCCCAAAGATAGCAGTCAAATTTATTGGCACCCCTGTTTTAAATACTGTTTCACCCTCCCCTTGCAGGGATAATGACACTGAGCCTTTTTCTGAAATGTTTTAGGAAATTGGAGAACTCGTTGGGAGGGATCTTCAAACCATTCCTCCATACAGAATCTTTCTAGATCCTTGATAACCTTTGTCTGCTTTTATGAACTGCCCTCTTTAATTCAAACCACAGGTTTTCAATGGGGTGCAAGTCCAAAGACTGAGATGGCCCTTGCAAAATGTTGCTTTGTGGTCAATTAACCGATATAGGCTGTGCTCCTTCAGGGCCGCTCATTGCTCAAGCAAAGCGTTAATATATAACATTACCTACAAGCATTGAGCGCCGTAAGCTATACCAGTCCCCCAAAACAGCAGAACCATATGACAGATGTGTAGCTACGGCAGAAAGCACTGTTTAGATATGATTAAATAGACCAGCTAAAGTCCTTCTACCAGTGCAAGACTGTATGTGTGCTGTGCAACGTATGCTTTATATTTCTCGTATGACCCACCGCCGGGTTCCCTCGCTTGAGGCAAGATGAGCTGTCATCTTGGTATATGAGAATATTCTACTTATCCAACTAGCAACTGTAAGCGGTACGAACCCAGCCGCCCTGGAGACGCACCGCTGGGTGCTTTCGCTGAAACTAAATGGGTGATCATCTGGTGGGTCTACATGATCTCCTTATTTAACAAGCAACCCTAAGTCAGCCAACCACCTGTAGCTATATGAGTCAGCCAACCACCTGTAGCTATATGCAATGTACTTATATCAAGTAGCCAGCAAAGACGGCAACCTGTAGGCTATTGACCACCGCTGACGCCATCTTAGCAAACTTAATGAGGCATGGTACTGGCAGGTAAATTCATCGCCGTTAGGAGCTCTCAATAGACCAGTGAAGGAATTCTACCGTTACGGGATTGTCTACTAGGCCTATGTGTGAATACTAACTATGACTAGCATGAGCTAATGCAGCAGTATATCTATTTCTAACACGATGCACCGCCGGGTACACTCTGAGGCAAGATGAGCTGTCATCTTGGTACATGGGGAAATATTCTACCTATCTAATTAGGCAACCTTAAATCGTATGAACCCGCTGGCCATTACCTAGCCAACCGCCTACAATAGATGCACCACCGGGGGCTTCGCTGAAGCAGGGATGAGTTGTAATCTTGGTATATGAGGATATTCTACCTATGCAACATAGCAACTGGACTACAGGACTGACCCGAATTATGATCATACTGCAATACTGCCATATGGCAATACTGCAGGAACTCATGTAGGCTCCACGATCCATGATCTTGAGGGTGAAGTTGGGAACGATTGAGAAGCAGTAGCAGCAGAATTGGGTGGCTCATAACTAGCTGCAACGCTGACGAAGGAATCAGAGCTGTGATGAATCCCAGTATCTTGTCATTGGTTGCCAGCATCAATGTTTAACAAAGGTTTGCCATGTGCTGTTTGCCATGTGCTGCTCAGCATGCAGGTAGCATAACATGAACGAGAGGACAAAGCAGTATTTGTTCTGGTGAAGATGACTGATGTTCCATGCTAATTCTTTCATCTTGGAGTGTATGAGAGTACAGATAGCATGTGAGTGTCCATAATGCAAACAGAACATAAGAGATCATGCAAGATTAAAGGGAAGGAACATTGAGCTTATTCAGACTGAAGAACCCCTAAAGCCATCATACGGACCACCTCCGGAAAGCGTAATGTAACCTCAACACTGTTGCCTAAACAGAGTGAGGAGAGATACTCTTTGATATGCATGCTGGTTGCTTCTCCGTAGTCCATGAAAAGAAGGCGGACAGATGGATTCCTGAGCAGACTGCACGCCAAAGGGTCCTGACACCCGATATGAATTGAATCCCCGCTATCGAAACCATGATGAGAAAGGCTGCATTTGCCTGACTGAAATTGGAATAGAAACGGTATACGTGGTTATATAACAGAAGACATTGTACAGAGAGAAGAGCGGACAGTAGACTGCTGCAGAGTGGCACAGCTCAGCCATGACACACCATCACATGGCATAAAACAACATACAGACGGTATTACTAACAAACCCCTCCCAAAACCTCAACTAAACGTTAGTACAGGTGGTTACGTCGCTATCTAAATAGCCTAATGACCTACTAATACTGCTCAGCAGGAGCGTGCAGTGAGAGTGACATGATAATCTAAAACCTAGGCCTAAAAAAATTGTCTACTTGAGCGGAAGGTTTATGTCTTAACAGTATCTGCCGGTAAGCCATGAGTAAATAATAAATGACCTGATAACGAGAGAAATAGACGCCGTAGATTAATAGAATAAGCCTTGATGTTGGAAATAAACTCTCAAAACAGACGTTCCCATTAGAGGCAATGTCCGCTTGATCGCCAACAGCTTATCGCCATGTGAGTGTTTAGCAAGCCCGCCGCCTGCTAGGTAATGCTAGCATCAACGGGTTTAGGCAACACGGTTGAAACTGTAGCAAGCCTTGATTGGTCATCGCACAGCTATACAGCTTCGGCTTCCCCACTAAGGTCCAAGGTGATAACCCTAACCTTTCTTCCTCAGATTTCAGGTTAGGGTTAGGCAGTAGTATTACATGTAAATTGAGGCTGTAGTGTTATTTGAATGCTAATTGTAGTGATCACTTCATTATAGTCATTGTGTATTAGCTCCTATTATTTATCTTCTGCTTGCATGTTGTTAGCTTCGTGTCTTACATACTACTTCTATCATGTGTTTTTTAGGCTGCAACTCTTATGCAATGGTGACTGCTAGCACATTCAGGTGTTCGCTGATATTCTTTGCTTCGTTATCTATACACGGTATTGCATATGGCATGGCTGCCGATATCACATTTGTAGGAGCATGTGCATGGTTAGGCTCAGTAGCTAATACATTCTGACCAGGGGTGAAAGTAAGGCGGTCCGGTACTGCGTCCCGGCAAAATAAATAGCGGGGGTACGCCGTACCAGTAAAACATGAGCCTATCACAATAATTAAAACAAATATGTAAACTGTAGGCTATTTCACAATTATGTATCATTGCCGCATGTCAGAGGCATGAAAAATGTGCGAATGGACTTGAAAACGGGTGGTCTACAATCCAAAATGCCAAGGCAGAGATAAGTGGCTGACATTGAGACGCGTTCGCAGCAGTGAACTCAAAAGATTCTGGCCTAATGACAATCACCAAATGCCATTCCACTTTTTGGTGTTTTGTGTTAAAGAGTTCTCTTTCCATTCACCATACAAACAGTTTAGAGGCTGGAAATGCAGTATGTTGCGACTGGTTGAATGTGCGCGGGTACTCTAGTAAAGGAGCGGTTTGAAGTGATTGTTTGACAATCAGATAAAAACATAACTGGTTGTGTTTATGCCCCAATAAAAGGTAATACATTTGAAAAGTTAAATGACAAATCTTTACGACTAGTCTCACAGAGATCCTATTGAATTAATAGGGGTTCTATATGGAATTCTATGATTAGGCCCATAAGTACCAGGAAGAAATGAAATCTACTTTCACCCCTGATGATGACTAGAATGACACGATCACTACAATTAGCATACAATACAATAGCATACGATAAACTAAGAATAGAGTCAGTAAACTGTCACTAGAATAATAATACTACTAGAACACGAAGGTAGACGAACAGGGACTACTACCTATGTAAAATGTATGACACATGATTAGAAATGGCTAATAATCAGAGCTTAAACCTACTGCTGCAGATAAGTGAAGTAAATGTAACTACGTTGACTGAAATGATACCGTAAAATATATACTAGTCTGACTCATGCTACAGTATGCACTAATGAGCTAACAGATACTCTGATTTGCTCAGAGCAGAAAAGCAGTAAAATTGTCGAGATACTAGTGCACTAATCCAGACCAGTTTCAAATTAAGAGAATGCATTTCTAGCTTAAACTGTAAGGGAATAGGGTTCCAAAGAATAATATTGCCAGAAATAATTTGTACAATATTTAAAGTGTGACTGCCGGCGCAAGTCAAGTCAATGTCACTAATGTGACTGGGATGACCCATAAAAAGTCAGCTATCACTGATAGTGCCTTGCGGTGGTCTCGTGAGCTGCGCGACACCATCTCCTGCTCATGATAAGAAAACATTGCTACTACCTCACTGTATATCGATGCATAGCCTGTATAGCTAGCTTAGCATAGGCTACTCCCACACTGTATATCGATGCATAGCCTGTGTAGCTAGCCTAGCATAGGCTACTTCCTCCTTGTATGGATGAGGGATGATTCTCCATGATGGGTTGTGTGTCACCAAGCGCACAGACTCTGCCCGAAAGCTGGCATTGGGAGCAAACAAAGTAGGCTATACAATAGGCTACTCCCAAGACTAATTCTACTTAGCTAGCTAGTTTGTAGCCGGCTATTTACTGACAACCTTAGAGCAGCAACATGGTTGATCCTCTCAATCAGCAGTAACTCCTGTCTACATTGTTTCTTCATTCACTGACACACATCCCAACACCTCCACCCACACAGACCCACACACACCCACAAACACCAACAGACCACAACATTCACTACCACACTGACGTAACCCATAACACCTCCACCCACACACACCCACAAACACCAACAGACCACAACATTCACTACCACACTGACGTAACCCATAACACCTCCACCCACACACACCCACAAACACCAACAGACCACAACATTCACTACCACACTGACGTAACCCATAACACCTCCACCCACACACACCCACAAACACCAACAGACCACAACATTCACTACCACACTGACGTAACCCATAACACCTCCACCCACAAACACCTGTAGACCTCAACATTCATACTTATACCCACAAAAAAGCTGCACACATCCAACTCTCAACCTCCTCGCATTGACACATTCAACTCCACCCACCTACACACAGCCACGGACACGTAGAGCACCCAACCCTTCCCTTCCCTCTCCTCACACTGACACCCACACACAGCCACGAACACGTAGAGCACCCAACCCTTCCCTCTCCTCACACTGACACCCACACACAGTCACGAACACGTAGAGCACCCAACCCTTCCCTCTCCTCACACTGACACCCACACACAGCCACGAACACGTAGAGCACCCAACCCTTCCCTCTCCTCACACTGACAGCCACGAACACGTAGAGCACCCAACCCTTCCCTCTCCTCACACTGACACCCACACACAGCCACGAACACGTAGAGCACCCAACCCTTCCCTCTCCTCACACTGACACCCACACATAGCCACGAACACGTAGAGCACCCAACCCTTCCCTGTCCTCACACTGACACCCACACACAGCCACGTACACGTACAGCACCCAACCCTTCCCCCTCCTCACACTGACACCCACACACAGCCACGAACACGTACAGCACCCAACCCTTCCCTGTCCTCACACTGACACCCACACACAGCCACAAACACGTACAGCACCCAACCCTTCCCTCTCCTCACACTGACACCCACACACAGCCACGAACACGTAGAGCACCCAACCCTTCCCTCTCCTCACACTGACACCCACACACAGCCACGAACATGTACAGCACCCAACCCTTCCCTGTCCTCACACTGACACCCACACACAGCCACGTACACGTACAGCACCCAACCCTTCCCCCTCCTCACACTGACACCCACACACAGCCACGAACACGTACAGCACCCAACCCTTCCCTTCCCTCTCCTCACACTGACACCCACACACAGCCACGTACACGTACAGCACCCAACCCTTCCCCCTCCTCACACTGACACCCACACACAGCCACGAACACGTACAGCACCCAACCCTTCCCCCTCCTCACACTGACACCCACACACAGCCACGTACACGTACAGCACCCAACCCTTCCCCCTCCTCACACTGACACCCACACACAGCCACGAACACGTAGAGCACCCAACCCTTCCCTCTCCTCACACTGACACCCACACACAGCCACGAACACGTACAGCACCAACCCTTCCCTCTCCTCACACTGACACCCACACACAGCCACGAACACGTAGAGCACCCAACCCTTCCCCCTCCTCACACTGACACCCACACACAGCCACGAACACGTAGAGCACCCAACCCTTCCCCCTCCTCACACTGACACCCACACACAGCCACGAACACGTACAGCACCCAACCCTTCCCTCTCCTCACACTGACACCCACACACAGCCATGAACACGTAGAACACCCAACCCTTCCCTCTCCTCACACTGACACCCACACACAGCCACGAACACGTACAGCACCCAACCCTTCCCTCTCCTCACACTGACAGCCACGAACACGTACAGCACCCAACCCTTCCCTCTCCTCACACTGACACCCACACACAGCCACGAACACGTAGAGCACCCAACCCTTCCCTTCCCTCTCCTCACACTGACACCCACACACAGCCACGAACACGTAGAACACCCAACCCTTCCCTCTCCTCACACTGACACCCACACACAGCCACGAACACGTAGAGCACCCAACCCTTCCCTCTCCTCACACTGACACACACACACAGCCACGAACACGTAGAGCACCCAACCCTTCCCTCTCCTCACACTGACACCCACACACAGCCACGAACACGTAGAGCACCCAACCCTTCCCCCTCCTCACACTGACACCCACACACAGCCACGAACACGTAGAACACCCAACCCTTCCCTCTCCTCACACTGACACCCACACACAGCCACGAACACGTACAGCACCCAACCCTTCCCTCTCCTCACACTGACAGCCACGAACACGTACAGCACCCAACCCTTCCCTCTCCTCACACTGACACCCACACACAGCCACGAACACGTAGAGCACCCAACCCTTCCCTTCCCTCTCCTCACACTGACACCCGCACACAGCCACGAACACGTAGAACACCCAACCCTTCCCTCTCCTCACACTGACACCCACACACAGCCACGAACACGTAGAGCACCCAACCCTTCCCTCTCCTCACACTGACACACACACACAGCCACGAACACGTAGAGCACCCAACCCTTCCCTCTCCTCACACTGACACCCACACACAGCCACGAACACGTAGAGCACCCAACCCTTCCCCCTCCTCACACTGACACCCACACACAGCCACGAACACGTAGAACACCCAACCCTTCCCTCTCCTCACACTGACAGCCACGAACACGTAGAGCACCCAACCCTTCCCCCTCCTCACACTGACACCCACACACAGCCACGAACACGTAGAGCACCCAACCCTTCCTCCTCCTCACACTGACACCCACACACAGCCACGAACACGTAGAGCACCCAACCCTTCCCCCTCCTCACACTGACACCCACACACAGCCACAAACACGTACAGCACCCAACCCTTCCCTTCCCTCTCCTCACACTGACACCCACACACAGCCACGAACATGTAGAGCACCCAACCCTTCCCCCTCCTCACACTGACACCCACACACAGCCACGAACACGTAGAGCACCCAACCCTTCCCTCTCCTCACACTGACACCCACACACAGCCACGAACACGTACAGCACCCAACCCTTCCCCCTCCTCACACTGACACCCACACACAGCCACGAACACGTAGAGCACCCAACCCTTCCCTCTCCTCACACTGACACCCACACACAGCCACGAACACGTAGAGCACCCAACCCTTCCCTCTCCTCACACTGACACCCACACACAGCCACGAACACGTAGAGCACCCAACCCTTCCCTCTCCTCACACTGACACCCACACACAGCCACGAACACGTACAGCACCCAACCCTTCCCCCTCCTCACACTGACACCCACACACAGCCACGAACACGTAGAGCACCCAACCCTTCCCTCTCCTCACACTGACACCCACACACAGCCACGAACACGTAGAGCACCCAACCCTTCCCTCTCCTCACACTGACACCCACACACAGCCACGAACACGTAGAGCACCCAACCCTTCCCTCTCCTCACACTGACACCCACACACAGCCACGAACACGTACAGCACCCAACCCTTCCCCCTCCTCACACTGACACCCACACACAGCCACGAACACGTAGAGCACCCAACCCTTCCCCCTCCTCACACTGACACCCACACACAGCCACGAACACGTAGAGCACCCAACCCTTCCCTCTCCTCACACTGACACCCACACACAGCCACGAACACGTAGAGCACCCAACCCTTCCCTCTCCTCACACTGACACCCACACACAGCCACGAACACGTACAGCACCCAACCCTTCCCCCTCCTCACACTGACACCCACACACAGCCATGAACACGTAGAGCACTCAACCCTTCCCCCTCCTCACACTGACACCCACACACAGCCACGAACACGTAGAGCACCCAACCCTTCCCTTCCCTCTCCTCACACTGACACCCACACACAGCCACGAACACGTAGAGAACCCAACCCTTCCCCCTCCTCACACTGACACCCACACACAGCCACGAACACGTAGAGCACCCAACCCTTCCCTTCCCTCTCCTCACACTGACACCCACACACAGCCACGAACACGTAGAGAACCCAACCCTTCCCCCTCCTCACACTGACACCCACACACAGCCACGAACACGTAGAGCACCCAACCCTTCCCCCTCCTCACACTGACACCCACACACAGCCACGGACACGTAGAGCACCCAACCCTTCCCTCTCCTCACACTGACACCCACACACAGCCACGAACACGTAGAACACCCAACCCTTCCCTCTCCTCACACTGACATCCACACTGACAGCCACGAACACGTAGAGCACCCAACCCTTCCCCCTCCTCACACTGACACCCACACACAGCCACAAACACGTAGAGCACACAACCCTTCCCTCTCCTCACACTGACACCCACACACAGCCACGAACACGTAGAGCACCCAACCCTTCCCTCTCCTCACACTGACAGCCACGAACACGTAGAGCACCCAACCCTTCCCCCTCCTCACACTGACAGCCACGAACACGTAGAGCACCCAACCCTTCCCTCTCCTCACACTGACACCCACACACAGCCACGAGAACCTAAAAGGTTGACCGCAGACATGGATACAAAAATGTATGAAATGCTCAGCCTGCAAAGACATTAAGTCCAGATTCAGCAAGACATGAACTCTCTCTCGGAAAAGTTCACTGCTGCTTTGCAGCGTATTACTGAACAGTGATTGTTAATTGAAGTAAATCACTTTTTGAATGAACAGTGATTTTAATTGAAGTAAATTAGTTTTGGAATAAGCAGTTATTATTATTTAAGTAAATCAAATAATAAAAAAAAAATGTTTCTCAATGTTATAGTCAATGGAATAGATTTTTGGAATGTTTTGTGTTATTTATGTATGCAATCTAAAAAACTAATATTTTGTTTTTCCTTGTTAGTCCTTTTTGTTCTCTCTGCAAACTGAAGTTCCTTCTGGAAAAAGAATGTTATTCTATTCTATTACATTCTATGTCATGCATCTCAATCATTGAAAATGCTATTTCCTAAAAAATGGACACCAGAACAATTTTCTCCATTGTGCAACAATAAGTATTACATTTTTTAGAGCAGGCACATTATGTTGTCCCTCTTCTCGACAGCCTGGTTACGTGGGGCCACTCTATTATCTGCAGGATCAGGGACTAGCTCGATGTTATGTCCCACAACATGGTCCTCATCCAAGTCCTCTGTGATGCCTTCATGGATGAGGACCATGTTGTGGAGGACACAGGCACTGGCGATGGCTTCTAGCTCTTCTCCAGCAGCAGCACTCCAGATGTTGGAGCCGCCTCCATTGGCACTTTAACAGCCCAAAGTACGTCTGTGGATCTGGTTGAATCTGTTGTGCTTGTCCCTGAATGGGACAATAAGTTCCAGGCTTATGGGATAGGCAGGCTACCCCCATGAGGTGGTACTGCTCTGGCAAAGGGTAGGCATCGAGGTGAGCCTTAGGGTTGCTGGTTCTGTACACGCGTGCATCATACACAGATCCAGCATTGCCCGCGTAGACATGCATGAAACAAACCTTGCTGTCGCACACTGCTTGCAGCTGGAACCTGGGTTGACCTTTCCGGTTTATGTAGGCGACCCGGTGTTCGGAGTGCCCCCTGTTGGGAATGTGGGTTGGATTTTGTCACCTTAATGTTTTGTTCTTCACCACTGTAAGCCAGAGGCAATTAGCAACGATACAATTGTGTATTATTCATTATAGGCTTACTGTTCACAATGTAGGCCACATTGTATTTTTTCATTTGAATTATTTGCTCTAAAGGGGCCATAAATAATATACTTATAACGTACATAAATAACATTTGGTTGATTATAAAGGACTTATGTCTGGTTGGTTGACTGTACACCCCACCCACCTAGCTGTCTGGTTGGTCAACTAACTCGGCGACTGGGTGTGCGTTCGTGCTTCCTTATACGATAGATAGATGACTAGCTACATCATTGGGGATTTTAGTGACACTTTATTTGGGCTACTTTGACCAAAACACAGGCCGTCTAGACATCCAAATTACCAAAACGTTTTTTGGGGTTCAACCGAAAATGACACCGAAAGGCGAAGTCGTTGTAGCGAGGGACGACTTCCTCCACATAACCCTCGACTCTGCACCCACTAAAATCTGTAGCCACTCCATGACATCGGGACCAGCATCTAAAAAGTCAGAAAGCCACAGGTAAAACCAACATTTGACGTGGTCATTACATCGTGTTATCAGCAAGAGTAGCTAAAACTAACAGAATGGAATGTTTGTGTGAAAAAAAAACGTTCAACAAACTTTGTTTGAAACAAACCCAGTTCGCCGCACGCGTTCGCAAATGTATTGCTTGTTGAACGTGCCTTGGGGCAGTCTCAGCCTTAAAATATAACACATGATTTAGAAGTAATAAATCCGATCTTATTGAGACGTACAGTATAGGAGGACCACCATATAGACTTTCCACATCATCGGCAGTGGTTCGACTACTAACGTGACGATGACTACTGTTTTTTAATACTACTTTCTCTCCTCTATAGACCCCCCTGGAGGTGGCCCAGCAGGCGGTAGATGCAGACGTCCACTGTGTTGGGATCAGCACGCTGGCCGCAGGACACAAGACCCTGGTCCCAGAGCTTATCAAGGAGCTTCGCAAGCTCAACCGCCCTGACATCCTGGTCATCTGTGGAGGCGTCATCCCACCTCAGGTAACCTGTGACCTCTATACCTAACCCAACCTCAACCGCCCTGACATCCTGGTCATCTGTGGAGGGGTCATCCCACCTCAGGTAACCTGTGACCTCTAACCCAACCTCAACCGCCGTGACATCCTGGTCATCTGTGGAGGGGTCATCCCACCTCAGGTAACCTGTGACCTCTAACCCAACCTCAACCGCCGTGACATCCTGGTCATCTGTGGAGGGGTCATCCCACCTCAGGTAACCTGTGACCTCTAACCCAACCTCAACTGCCCTGACATCATGGTCATCTGTGGAGGGGTCATCCCACCTCAGGTAACCTGTGACCTCTAACCCAACCTCAACCGCCCTGACATCCTAGTCATCTGTGGAGGGGTCATCCCACCTCATGTACACTGTAACCTTTGACTTGTAGGGAGATGAACCCTATGAATGTCCTGAGTCTCTGTCAGTCTTTCTCTTTCTGATACCAAATAATGATCTCCCTCCAAGGTTACTCACTCAAGCTCTCATAATTAAAACAAGAAATATACATATACAACAATCCACCCTCGTTCTCCTTTCTCTCTGCAGAATATTAAACAATAATAGTGCAAATGACACCAACACTTGCTGCCAGCAGTTTCTCTCATCAAATAGGAAAATAAAGAAGACCAGTTTAGTCTCTCTGCTTCACCAAACAGTAGAATAACCCGTAGCCTGCTAGGTTAAACACTACAGATATCACTCTGTTCTTAGAGTCCCAGGACGGTGTACAGCCATCTTGTGGATAATAATAAAGAGACATTGTTCTAAAGACAGACGAGATCATCCCCCAGATAGGAGCACGTTTGTCCACGACCCACGGTCTCACAGTGGTGAACCATCGACAATATTAGAACACGAAGGCTAGCGTTACAAAACCGATTAACTAGCCTGCTAATATGTACTTTTGCTAAGCCTAGGGGTCCTAGGCCTAGTTACCTGGTCTGTAACCTGATTTAAAGTTGTGCATTTATGTGATAAATCTGTGTATGAGGACTGTGTTGTATGTACATGTGCCCAGGAGACGGCAAACTTAGCGGCATCCAGGGCCAGCGCCGTCCTGCCTCCCATGGGTCGGCTAACCAGATTATTGTTTGTTGTTCAAAGGGTGACCAAAACACACGTAGGGAGTGGTGCACACATGGAACCTATGAGATGGTTTAATTACTGCTAGGCCTGGAGAGCGAGAAAACATTGAGTTCGTTGAGGTAAACACAATCTGATTACTATTTCTGATTCCCGTCTTAATATACACACAAATGCGCGTGCTTGTGTCTTGGTAGTATAACACATCAGTTGCCTTCTGCAGGGGACCAATGGATGCCGTTATAGTGTATTGTGGGATGGAGGTGCCGCTCGGAGTGGGTGTGAATTGGAAAAGTCAAAGCAGTGCAAATAGGAATTGACATCAAAATACATAGCTCTGCCATTTGATGCCTCGATGCTCAAACACACACACACACACACACACACACACACACACACACACACACACACACACAGAGCCCTAGTAATAGCTACTGGTGTGTCCTGTGAGAGAGATGAAACCAATAGTTTATGTATTCGGAGAGAAGTCTCATTTATGAAACCATGTTCCTGTGTTCACACAAATAAACAGCAGCCGATTATAGAGCCAACAACAACAAACATAAAACAGCCAGGATCAGAGGCCCATGTTGAACACACAAGATTGTATCATAGCGAATACAATACCATGAGAACTGCCGCTAACATTCCTAGACACGATAGTGACGTGATTGCGTTCGCCTTGCCCTCTGTCCTTCATGTACAGATAGTGGTCATCATAGTGAATATTTTATTCATAAAGCGCTTTTCTTCCGCTTCGACTCTACGCTACAGTATAATAGCTCTGCTATATAGATATCAAAATATGCAGGTTTCTCAGGGTGCATTCACACCAGTGGTGGTTGGTGCCATTAGAGATTAGGGACGGTGATTTGATAGGTGTACATGATACTCAAATTTGCCTTATACCCATAATGAGGTTGCTACAACCTAGCCTAGAAAATAAAATTTGTAATATAGGTGCACAGGTCTAGAGACAAATTGTGGTAATCAAAGTGAAAGACAGTGACACATTCAATATCGCCTTGCACAATCTGGCCTGCATCAATCTCATCTGGGGTGTAGTAATTAGTCCTGCACACACTTTCATAGCAGCCACATAAAGCATCATCACTTTACTCGTTGTATAATTCCTTCTATCATCTACGTGCTCTCCTCCTCTTACATTTTCCCTTTGCTTGTGGACTTCAGGGCACAACACAACAGGTGTCTGTTACCAGGCGCAAAAACCTCTCCAAGCCAAATCTTCATGCCATAACCCCTAACCGCTACACAGCCTACATTGTTGTCACCATATTAACATTGTCAACAAACTAAAATGAACACGTTAGTAAACCCACAATCCAAACCTTGTGTACAATCATGCAGTACAGTGTACAGCAAGCAGTTTAGCAGGCAATACATTCATAAAACCGAAAGCTTACCTTGACTTGGAACAGATGAAGTGTTGGATAGCCTTAGCCAGCTGGCTAACATAAATACCATTCCTCTCTGTTTCAGTCAGGTTGTTGAGTAGGCTTAATCAGCTGCATTGGCTAAGTAAGTGAAAGGTATAACAGCATCCACTCTCCTGGGAAGGATTTCTACTAGATGTTGGAACATTGCTGCAGAGACTTGCAGAGAATTCAGGCACAAGAGCATTAGTGAGGTCGGGCACTGATTTTGGGCGATTAGGCCTGGCTCACAGTTGGCGTTTCAATTCATCCCAAAGGTGGGTTCGATGGGTTTGAGGTCAGGGCTCTGTGCAGGCCAGTCAAGTTCTTCCACACCAATCTTGACAAACCATTTCTGTATGGACGTCGCTTTGTGCATGGGGGCATTGTCATGCTGAAACAGGAAACAGCCTTCCCCAAACCGTTTCCACAAAGTTGGAAACACAGAATCGTCTAGAATGTCATTGAATGCTGTAGCGTTAAGATTTCCCTTCACTGGATCTAAGGGGCCAAGCCCGAACCATGAAAACCAGCCCCAGACAATTATTCCTCCTCCACCAAACTTTACATTTGGTAATATGCATTCAGGCAGGTAGTGTTCTCCTGGTACCCGCCAAACCCAGATTCGTCCGCCAGACTGGCAGATGGTGAAGCGTGATTCAATACTCCAGAGAACGCATTTCCACTGCTCCAGACTCCAATTGTGGCGAGCTTTACACCACTCCAGTTGACACTTGGCATTGCGCATGGTGATCTTAGGCTTGTGTGGAACTTTGTCCACAAATGTCTATAGATTTGGCAAGTCGGTGAGGACATCTACTTTGTGCATGACACAAGTAATTTTTCAAACAATTGATTACAGACAAATTATTTCACTTATAATTCACTGTATCACAATTCCAGTGGGTCAGAAGTTTACATACACTAAGTTGACTGTGCCTTTAAACAGCTTGGAAAATTCCAGAAAATTATGTCATGGCTTTAGAAGCTTCTGATAGGCTAATTGACATCATCATCAGTCAATTGGAGGTGTACCCGTGGATGTATTTCAAGGCCTACCTTCAAACTTAGTGCCTCTTTGCTTGACAATGGGAAAATCTAAAGAAATCAGCCAAGACCTCTGAAAACAATTGGAGACCTCCACAAGTCTGGTTTATCCTTGCGAGCAATTTCCAAATGCCTGAAGGTACCACGTTCATCTGTACAAACAGTTGTACGCAAGTATAAACACCATGGGACCACGCAGACATCATACTGCTCAGGAAGGAGACGCGTTCTGTCTCCTAGAGATGAACGTGCTTTGGTGCAAAAAGTGCAAATCAATCCAAGAACAACAGCAAAGGACCTTGTGAAGATGCTGGAGGAAACAGGTACAAAATATCTATATCCACAGTAAAACGAGTCCTATATTGACATAACCTGAAAGGCCACTCAGCAAGGAAGAAGCCACTGCTCCAAAACCGCCATAAAAAAAGCCAGACTACGGCTTGCAACTGCACATGGGGACAAAGATCGTACTTTTTGGAGAAATATCCTCTGGTCTGATGAAACAAAAATAGAACTGTTTGGCCACAATGACCATCGTTCTGTTTGGAGGATAAAGGGGGAGGCTTGCAAGCCGAAGAACACCATCCCAACCGTGAAGCACGGGGGTGGCAGCATCATGTTGTGGGGGTGCTTTGCTGCAGGAGGGACTGGTGCACTTCACAAAACAGATGGCATCATGAGGAAGGGAAAAGTATGTGTATATATTGAAGCAACATCTCAAGACATCAGTCAAGAAGTTAAAGCTTGGTCACAAATGGGTCTTCCAAATGGACAATGACCCCAAGCATACTTCCAAAGTTGTGGAAAAATGGCTTAAGGACAACAAAGTCAAGGTATTGGAGTGGCCATCACAAAGAGCTGACTTCAATCCTATAGAACATTTGTGGGCAGAACTGAAAAAATGTGTGTGAGCAAAGAGACCTACAAACCTGACTCCATTACACCAGCTCTGTTAGGAGGAATGGGCCAAAATTCACCCAACTTATTGTGGGAAGCTTGTGGAAGGCTACCCGAAACGTTTGACCCAAGTTAAACAATGTAAAGGCAATGCTACCAAATACTAATTGAGTGTATGTAAACTTCTGACCCACTGGGAATGTGATGAAAGAAATTAAAGCTGAAATAAATCATTCTCTCTAAAATTATTTCACATGATTTAAATAAAGTGGTGATCCTAAGTGACCTAGGACAGGGAATTTTTTACCAGGATTAAATGTCAGGAATTGTGAAAAATAGAGTTTAAATGTATTTGGCTAAGGTGTATGTAAACTTCCGACTTCAACTGTACACATGTAAATATGTACATTTAATTATTTTGAATGAGCGGCCGTTCATGTGCAAAGTATTCGCATTTCCATGAGCATAGATCTCAGCTGTATGCATGTAGTTGTTCCATTCTGTCTTTCCCGCTCTTTATCTGCCAAGCTGTCATATCAGGTTTAGTCCACTCGGGACTTTTCATTGCATTATGTAGTAATCAATGTGTAAAATATTCTGTTTGTGTGTTTATATAATTCTGTGTGATTATTTAGTTAGTTAGTAAATAAATATTTAAGCCAATTTGTATATCGCTGATTCATCATTTATGCTAGGGTTTGTGCAGATATCCAAGGATTTTGTGACATTCAGAGTGAGACTGATAGAAGGTAAATAATAATTAATAACTTGACTGTGACTGATGTAAGAGATATTTATATCTTTAGAGTTTAGGCGGGAGATAGTAACTTGTTAAATAACTTTTTCCGTGGTGCCCCAGATTACAACTTAATTGTTACATGAGTAATTTAATCGCGTAATAATTTAACGCGGTATGTAATTATTTGGTCAAATAACAGTGAATCACAGTCAAAGACACAACACCATTCTCCTGCCAATGTTCATCTATGGAGTTTGCATGGCTGTGTGCTCGATTTTATACACCAATCAGCAATAGGTGTGGCTAAAATAGCTGAATCCACTAATTTGAAGGGGTGTCCACATACTTTTGTATATATAGTTTAGCTGTCCTCTGGCTAAGCAATGGTGCTACCCTGTTGGGGCTACTGTTGACCTTCTTTTCAAAACAGTGTGTTTTAATCAGTGAATATATTTAGTATTTTTATGAAATTCACAGAGTAGTATTGTCTTCCTTCTTCCTATGAAGAGCATCCGCTGACTCACATGTTGGTTATACGCTGGTATTAAGGGAGATAATGGTTCTAGTAAAGGTTTTACTGTCTCTGCATGGTCTGTTAATAAAGAACATGCACTTTATTCCTCATTCCATTTTGGTCTGAGAATGTGTGTGTCTGTAACACTGTATGTTGCAGGACTATGAGTTTCTGTACCAGAGAGGTGTGTGCTGTATATTTTACAGTATATAACTCCATGCTGTATGTTTCTCTACAGGACTATGAGTTCCTGTACCAGAGTGGTGTGTGCTGTATCTTCGGCCCCGGGACGAGAATCCCTCAGGCTGCAGTAGAGGTGATAGACAACATTGAGAAGAGCCTGGACAAGATCCGCCAGGCCATGTAGATGTGAAGAAGTGGAAAACATAGGCGTGTGATATCTGCACAGGATGATAGAAAAGCGCAATGAGGTTGTGACATGACTATATTCATAATGACTGTGTGAATTTTGCCAAAACCACAACCAATAATATACAGTTTAGTCTACAGATCTGTTAGTCTGTCTTCATCCGCGTTTCTCAATCCAATTCTGGAGGACACCCCTATTCATCTAATCAAGGGCTTGGTGATTGGTTGTGTACAGTAAGTGCTGGGTTTGAACAAAATGTGTTCTTTCTGAGCACTCCCCTATGAATAGATTGTGCAACACTGATATGAGGCAGCAGGTAGCCTAGTGGTTAGAGCGTTGGACTTGTAACCGAAAGGTTGCAAGGTCGAATCACCGAGCTGACAAGGTAGAAATCTGTCGTTCAGCCCCTGAACAAGGCAGTTAACCCACTGTTCCTAGGCCGTCATTGAAAATAAGGTTTTGTTCTTAACTGACTTGCCTAGTTAAATAAAGGTTTAAAAAATTACAATTGATGTAGGCAGATGTTTGTGAAAACTGAAAATATAATAGTGTGAAATCTGCACAGAGTGTGCAGAGCAAGGTGGAAGGACAAGGAGATTGTGGAAATATTCGTAATGACTTTTTGAAGTGATCCATACTGTATGTTATCTAAAGTCACTGAATCAATAAAAATAATAAAAATGATTTGTTTGCTATAACAGCTTAATGTTTTCCATGGTTCAGATGAGATATTGAATCTGATCAATAAGATCATTAACTTTAACAAAACGTATCTTGATTACTTATTGATTTGTGTTTTTACTGCTGGCTAACTTCAAAGTTACTTTGCGCATAGTAGCGTGAAGATACAGTACCGTATTACCTTTATTTATCCAAGTAGGTTATAGAGAAGTTGAGAACACATTCTCTTTAACAATAACAACCTGGCAATGGGATAGTCATTTGGCATATTAGGTCATTTCTCTCACAATCATTTGTACTTTCTCTCTTCCTTGTTCCGTGTGAAAATGAGAAACATGTCAGACCCTTTAACCCCAGAACTTGCCCTCAGACAAATGGTAACGACTAAATTTAATACTTTGACACCGGAACAAATTCTGACTTGGAAGTCCTAAGAGCAGCTTTGACCCCATACGTAAATCACTTACTATGTCACAATGGGTTCGAGATTTGCCTGATTCTCACTTCTCAAGTTAGGGATGCTAACTGATAATGGGAGGTCAGAGATTTGCTCAAGCAGGACAGATCAGACATGTTAGACAATACATAGTGGGCCGTTGCTGGCTATGTTACTGTATGTATTTGGTCAGATGTCCTTTTGCCTTATGTTCAAGCTTTTGTATTGTCTATATCTTTTTTTTTTTTTTTTATCATCTGCCGGAGCTTTGAACCGGTTTATTGGAATAAGAGTTGGGTGCTATGGAGACTGATTATATATCCGGTGATTGCCATTGACTTGCTCATGTCTCGGCTCTCAACAACATAAAGCTCAACAGCTCTCTCTTTCTCTCTGTCCATCCCCACTTAGCCACACTCAAACCCCATCCAGAAACAACACCTAGCCCTTAAGGACTTCTGTAGCTTGATTTTTAACAGATTGGAATGAACCATTATGGCAAAACTTGCCTTTCAGAGTGTTTTGTCATACCTCTGGTATACGGTCTGATATACCACGGCTGTCAGCCAATCAGCATTCAGGGCTCAAACCAGCCAGTTTATAATAACCATTATTTTACCAGGTATGTTGACAGAAAACATAGTGCACTACTTTTTCTTTAACACTAAGGAACCAGAGAAGAGAAGAATGTGCCTGCCTATTTGAAAGCATTAAAAGTTGCTTTCATGCTAGAAACGTATGGAGACCCCTGACCTAGGGGATAAGAGCTAAGGGTTATTTCTGGACAGGTCTACAGTATCTGTAATATAGAGCAGTGGAGGCTGGAGGGAGGAGCTATAGGAGGATGGCCTGATAGTAATGGCTGGAATGGAATTAATGGAACGGTATCAAACACATCAAATGTGCGGCAACCATGTTCGACTCCGTTCCATTTATTATATTTTAGCCATTACAATGAGCCTGTCCTCATATAGCTCCTCCCACCAGCCTCCACTAATATAGAAGAAACACTATGAGAATGGGCAGTCGGAGAAGCAGTCTGAAACAGAGCGCAGAAAGCAAACCAGCTAAACATATGAAGACCATGCAGTTGAAACCTTGTTGCTGAATCCACATCTTCACTAAAAATCGAAGTTAAAAAGCGGCCAGCAGTAAGCGGTTTGCTCCTCTGCTTTTGAAATAAAATATCTATATTTTCTGACGTCTGAGCAGTGGAGCTGTAGGCAGAATACCTTA
This sequence comes from Salvelinus fontinalis, assembly GCF_029448725.1. NCBI lineage: Eukaryota > Metazoa > Chordata > Actinopteri > Salmoniformes > Salmonidae > Salvelinus > Salvelinus fontinalis. The sequence continues at coordinate 5,204,490 of NC_074684.1, read as the reverse complement.
TACAATAAGTTCATTAATGAATACACATATAAGAAAGAGAGATCATGTATAAGAAAGATCAGGAAACATTTTGTTTATGTATTTAACCCCTTATTTCTGGCACTAAACAGTCTCCATATATACTTCCATAACTGTTTTTAACTGTTACCGGGTGACCTTCAGACGAGTCTTGTGAGGCCTGTGGGCGTCCTATTAGTGTGTCGTCTCTATGGCTAGAACTATGGCCATAGAGACCGTTGTACATGCTCATAGTGACCATTGTGAATGGCCATAGTGACTATTGTGAAGTTTAAGTTCAATGCTACAGTACCTCACAACAACATTCAACAATAAAGTGAACTTTACAATAACACTTAAAGAGGCATTATGTAATATTTTTGCATTTTCATTTCAGAAAATGTCCTTAATATATCTGCGGTAATAGTGTAATGTTTCACAATATTTGTTCAAAAATAAATAAATTGGGGCCCACACAAAGTTACATGATGATGGTGCAGCCCGCCTATTTGACAACAAAAGCTGGTCTGTCTCTTGTTGTCAAATTGGAAGGCTGGACCCTCCCTCTCTTCCATCGGAGTCACTCAGAGGCATAGTTATCTCCTCACAAGCACAATGAACAATGGCAGAAATGGTGTGCAAAACTGAAAGTAAAAAAGACTCAGAAATTGACTTGCTATTTCCTGGTTGCTCAAATTCTACATCGCAAGTGTTGTAGCAGTGCAAATGTTGTTGCAATTCACCTAGTTTCCATTAGGGGGCTTCATTCTACATGATGTTCCTTTAACATCAAGCCAAAAAACACAATGCTTTACAACTTTTTATAAACGTGTATGAGCCCATATAATGTCTTATTACAATGATTATAATGTGTGATGTGTCTTATGACTGCATCATAATACATTTTTGTCTGTTGACTTCAAGTAAAGTGCTACTTTGTTAGTGATGTGGCAAGGACGAGGCGATGACCTAGTAGTGTGTGCTAGAATGACAGTGAAGAAACACAGTTGATTAACTCACACCCCATCCATTTGTGACCCTTTAACGCACACGCACACACACAGTCTTTTTTTTTTTTTTTTTTTTTTTTTTTTTTTTTTTTTCTTTGGGGGGTGGATCAGCTTAGTATTGCGGAAAGAATGTTGCTTCCAATGTAATTGTCTGCATCATTTCCATTCCCCCATATTTTTTTGGGTAAATATATATATCCATATACGTATGCATACATATACACATATATACATACACATACCTATATAGACATACATACTTTTTTAAAGAATATGCCTTTATTATTATTCCCCGCGACCCTACCACCAATCCCCCAATTGGAGTAAACTTATAAACACTTCTGCTTTTACCTTCAATTTCTACATCTTATACCTATCTTACAGACACAGTCCACTTTACAATAGTTCTCTCTTATTTGTTCTTAGTCCTTCCTCTATTTCTGTTGTCCATCCAATTTTATTTCCACTTGTAACTGTGCTATTTCACAAAAGCTCCGTACCTATACACATTTCACAGATCCCGTATGCCCTATATTGTTTATCTTGTTATTAGTCCCACCCTTCAGCTCCACCCAACCCCTCCCATCTATCTTCCAACATCATCCATTTCGGATTTCTATTTGCCATACATTTCTCAACTGTGCTGTGATGCTTCACAAAAGACCTGAACCTTCCTATTCTCATAGCTTCTACAGATTGTAAATTAAAAATAAACATCTTTGCCAAAATAATTATTATATTATTGATTGATTGACTATGGCTTTTCAAATCCCCCAGTATTGCTATCTGTAGCGTTAGTTTTAGGCAAATATTGCAATTCTTCAGCCATTCCTGGACCTGTGACCAAAAACGAGCTACATATGGACAATACCAAAATAAATGATCTAATGACTCTGCCTCCTCACAACAGAATCTGCAGAGCTGGGAAGATTGTATACCCCATATATATAACATTCTATTAGTTGCAAGAATTTTGTACAGTAATTTATATTGAAAAATTCGAAGTTTTGAATCCGGCGTTGTTTTGCGTATCAATTCATAAACCATGTGCCATGGAATGGGTACATCGAAAATCTCTTCCCAACTATTTTGCAATTTGTATGGCACAGCTGTTAGTTTTTTGGTCCTTAAATGAAATTGGTATATGTTTTTATTTATCACACTTTTCTTTAACCATTTTTGTTCTTTAATACAGGGCCGACATACAAGTTCCTTACTTTTTTCCCCTTCTACTTGCCTCTTCCATTTTTGTGGTAATGCTGCAATTAATTGGTTGTAATTTTGGGTAGAGCAGACTTTTCCATATGTCTGTGTTAGCTGCATGTGTGACATAACTCCACCAGTCCTATTTATGATATCATTCACAAAAATTATACCTTTTTTAAACATTTCTTCGATAAATACAGTTTTTTTATCAATTATTATATTTGAATTTAACCACAATATTTGTTGTACTATTTGTTCCGTCCTTTCAGGTGGATTAAACTGAAATTGCAACCAACTTTCTAAGGCTTGTTTAAAGAATAAGGATATTTTGGAGATCATTTCCTTTTCAAACAACCGAAAATGAGCAGGTGTAATCTGAATAAAGGGAAAAAGGCCCTTCTTGAACATAGGATGAGACATTCGTACCAGTTTACTAGAGAACCAGTTTGGATTTAAGTATAACTTTTGTATGACCGATGCCTTTAGTGAGAGGTCTAATGCTTTAATATTTAATAATTTCTGCCCTCCGAATTCATATTCGTTATATAAATAGGCCCTTTTAATTTTATCTGGCTTGCCGTTCCAAATAAAATTGAATATTTTTTGTTCATATAATTTAAAAAACAGGTCACTAGGTGTAGGCAAAACCATAAGCAAATAGGTAAACTGTGATATGACTAAAGAGTTAATTAGGGTGATTTTTCCACAAATAGACAGGTATTTTCCTTTCCATGGTAGCAAGATCTTCTCTATTTTTGCTAACTTTCTATAAAAATTTATTGGAGTGAGATCATTTCTTTCTTTTGGGATTTTTATACCGAGTATGTCCACATCTCCGTCAGACCATTTAATTGGTAAGGGGGCTTCATTCTACATGATGTTCCTTTAACATCAAGCCAAAAAACACAATGCTTTACAACTTTTTATAAACGTGTATGAGCCCATATAATGTCTTATTACAATGATTATAATGTGTGATGTGTCTTATGACTGCATCATAATACATTTTTGTCTGTTGACTTCAAGTAAAGTGCTACTTTGTTAGTGATGTGGCAAGGACGAGGCGATGACCTAGTAGTGTGTGCTAGAATGACAGTGAAGAAACACAGTTGATTAACTCACACCCCATCCATTTGTGACCCTTTAACGCACACGCACACACACAGTCTTAACCCTTTGATGGGTACGGACCAATGTTCAAACGGACCGTGTTCCAATACTTTTTTTAACAGGAGCTTGTGAGCTCTTTCTCAGACTCTTTCCAGCGCCGCAGTTCCCAACTTCCCCACCAAGGGAGCTCTATTCTTATTATCCGGAAGGCTCTGTAGTAAGTCAGACCTTACACTCTGCCTGCCCTCCTCTCCTGTCTCCCTACACGAAGGTGAGTCTGGTTGGGCAGAGCAGCAGATCAGGACCTGGAGCTGGCGGAGCTCGCGTCTCAAGGAGCGTCTGAAGATGTAGTAGATGAAAGGGTTGTAGGCCGTGGAGCCTTTCGCGAACAGGCAGGGCAGCAGGGAGACCACGGGGGCCAGGCTGTCCTTCCCCTTGGTGTGGAACATACTCCAAAAGCTGAGCACCACGTAGGGAGACCAGGCTACGATGAACCCAGAGCTGATCAACACCGCCATCTAGGGTGAAGAGGAGAGGGGGAGGAGATAAGGGAGAGGGGAAGCGTTTGTCTGTCAAAAACATAACATAGACTATGTTTACAGCCATGTCAAACATCTTAACCTGAGGTAGCCAAATTGGACAGGGACTGAAGCGTTTCTCGCGATCTAGACTTGTACACTTTGTCACAGTCACTCATGAGCTTTGCTTGAGCCCCATGTCTGAAAGACTCTAAGTAGTGAAACCAGCGTGAAATAGGGTTTTGCCCGGATAAATATAATTTTCCAAAATGTCATCAAAACTTGTACTGTTTTGATATCGAACCAGAATTGTATAATTCATCCCTTGTAAACAAACAAACAGCGCAAAAACAAAGTAATATCTATCCAGATGGGATAGCTAGCGAGTGGATAAATCATGATAAATCATGCCTCTCCCTAATGTCAATATGCCTTGTCCATTGCTGTTCTGGTTCGTGATTATTGTCTTATTTCACTGTAGAGCCTCTAGCTCTGCTCAATATGCCTTAGCCAACCCTTTAGTTCCACCTCCCACACATGCGGTGACATCAGCTGGTTTAAATGTTTCTAGAGATAATATCTCTCTCATCATCACTCAATGCCTAGGTTTACCACCAATGTATTCACATCTTACCATACCTTTGTCTGTACATTATGCCTTGAATCTATTCTATCGCGCCCAGAAACCTGCTCCTTTTACTCTCTGTTCCGAACGTACTAGACGACCAGTGCTTATAGCCTTTAGCCGTACCCTTATCCTACTCCTCCTCTGTTCCTCTGGTGATGTAGAGGTTAATCCAGGCCCTGCAGTGCCTAGCTCCACTCCTATACACCAGGTGCTCTCATTTGTTAACATTAGAAGCCTCCTCCCTAAGTTTTTTTTATTCACTGCTCTGCCAACCCGGATGCCCTAGCCGTGTCTGAATCATGGCTTAGGAAGACCACCAAAACCCCTGAAATTTCCATCCCTAACTATAACATTTTCCGACAAGATAGAACTGCCAAAGGGGGCAGAGTTGCAATCTACTGCAGAGATATCAAAAAGAAAGGAGGACCAAGGCACTCTTCATATAATTCATTAAAATGCCTTTATTAGTATGGCATGTTCAATAGAAACAACATTTTTTTTAAACCGACGCATTTCGGCTGCATGGCCTTCGTCAGGGAGTACAAAAAAAAGAATACAATGTCCTCTTTTGAACAGCTTTTCCAATTAGCCCTAATTGGAAGAGGGAGTGGTTACAAAATTGATGAGACACACCTAGTAAGCAATACTATACACATTAGAAGGTAAAATACTGTAGCTATGTTATCATAAAAATACAACTCCAAGCTAGAAGTATCAGAACACTTAGAAAGGTAGATCTAACCTTAAATATGACTGGGAGAAGTGTCAAGAATAAGAAAGCAATATATTCCATAGTACACTAGAACACAGCAAAACAAGAACAACAACAGTCTAAACATAGCTGAGGGCAAATTAGCAAAATGTCCACTAGATGACAGCAAATGGACCTATCACGACCCTACAGGAAGGGTGAGAAATCCATATCTTCATTTAAACCAGGGTACTTAGTGGCCTGTAGTTTGAAAATCCCAAAACTTTCCCTTTGGTTTAACTGTTTAAGACGGTCCCCTTTTCTAATAGAGGCCGGAACATGATCAATACCCATAGCTTGTAGGGAGGCAGGGTTGCCATGGTGTAAGGACTTGTAGTGCCTTGCCATGGGGTAGTCTTCATTGCCTACCCATATGGCATACCTGTGTTCCGCTAAGCGGTCTTGAAGGCGTCTCTTTGTCCGTCCAATGTAGAACACCTTGTACATTAGAAGCCTCCTCCCTAAGTTTGTTTTATTCACTGCTCTGCCAACCCGGATGTCCTAGCCGTGTCTGAATCCTGGCTCAGGAAGACCACCAAAAACCCAGAAATGTACATCCCTAACTATAACATTTTCCGACAAGATAGAACTGCCAAAGGGGGCAGAGTTGCAATCTACTGCAGAGATAGCCTGCAGAGTTCTGTCATACTATCCAGGTCTGTACCCAAACAATTTGAGCTTCTACTTTTAAAAATCCACCTTTCCAGAAACAAGTCTCTCAACGTTGCCGCTTGCTATAGACCACCCTCTGCCCCCAGCTGTGCCCTGGACACTATATGTGAATTGATTGCCGCCCGTATATCTTCAGAGCTCGTGCTGCTAGATGACCTGAACTGGGACATGCTTAACACCCCAGCCATCCTACAATCTAAACTTGATGCCCTCAATCTCACACAAATGATCAATGAACCTACCAGGTACAACCCCAAATCGTAAACACAGGCACCCTCAAAGATATCATCCTAACCAACTTGCCCTCCAAATACACCTCTGCTGTCTTCAAACAAGATCTCAGCGATCACTGCCTCCTTGCCTGCATCCGTAATGGGTCTGCGGTCAAACAACCAACCCTCATTACTGTCAAACGCTCCCTAAAAAACTTCAGTGAGCAGGCCTTTCTAATCGACCTGGCCCGGGTATCCTGGAAGGATATTGTTCTCATCCCATCAGTAAAGGATGCCTGGTTATTATTTAAAAGTGTCTTCCTCACCATCTTAAATAAGCATGCCCAGTTCAATCCAGACCTGACTGCCCTTGACCAGCACAAAAACATCCTGTGGCGTACTGCATTAGCATCGAATAGCCCCCATGATATGCAACTTTTCAGGGAAGTTAGGAACCAATATACACAGGCAGTTAGGAAAGCTAAGGGTTGCTTTTTCAAACAGAAATTTGCATCCTGTAGCACATACTCAAAAAAGTTATGGGACACTGTAAAGTCCATGGAGAATAAGAGCACCTCCTCCCAGCTGCCCACTGCACTGAGGCTAGGAAACTGTCACCACTGATAAATCCACTAATTGAGAATTTCAATAAGCATTTTCTACGGCTGGCCATGCTTTCCACCTGGCTACCCCTACCCCGGTCAACTGCCCTGCAACCCCCACAGCAACTCGCCCAAGCCTCCCCCATTTCTCCTTCACCCAAATACAGATAGCTGATGTTCTGAAAGAGCTCTAAAGTTTGGACCCCTACAAATCAGCCGGGCTAGACAATCTGGACCCACTCTTTCTAAAATGATCTGCCGAAATTGTTGCAACCGCTATTACTAGCTTGTTCAACTTCTCTTTCGTATCGTCTGAGATTCCCAAAGATTGGAAAGCTGCCGCGATCATCCCCCTCTTCAAAGGGGGAGACACTCTAGACCCAAACTGCTACAGACCTATATCTATCCTACCCTGCCTTTCTAAGGTCTTCGAAAGCCAAGTTAACAAACAGATCACCGACCATTTTGAATCCCACCGTACCTTCTCCGCTATGCAATCTGGTTTCAGAGCTGGTCATGGGTGCACCTCAGCCATGCTCAAGGTCCTAAATGATATCATAACCGCCATCGATAAGAGACATTACTGTGCAGCTGTATTCATCGACCTGGCCAAAGCTTTCGACTCTGTCAATCACCACATTCTTATCGGCAGACTCAACAGCCTTGGTTTCTCAAATGACTGCCTTGCCTGGTTCACCAACTACTTCTCTGATAGAGTTCAGTGTGTCAAATCGGAGGGCCTGTTGTCCGGATCTCTGGAAGTCTCTATTGGGGTGCCACAGGGTTCAATTCTCGGGCCGACTCTCTTCTCTGTATACATCAATGATGTCGCTCTTGCTGCTGGTGATTCTCTGATCCACCTCTACGCAGACGACAAAATTCTGTATACTTCTGGCCCTTCTTCGGACACTGTGTTAACTAACCTCCAGACGAGCTTCAATGCCATACAACTCTCCTTCCGTGGCCTCCAACTGCTCTTGAATGCTTGTAAAACTAAATGCATGCTCTTCAACCGATCGCTGCCCACACCTGTCCGCCCGTCCAGCATCCCTACTCTGGACGGTTCTGACTTAGAATATGTGGACAACAACAAATAACTAGGTGTCTGGTTAGACTGTAAACTCTCCTTTCAGACTCACATTAAGCATCTCCAATCCAAAATTAAATCTAGAATCGGCTTCCTATTTCGCAACAAAGCATCCTTCTCTCATGCTGCCAAACATACCTCGTAAAACTGACCATCCTACTGATCCTCGACTTTGGCGATGTCATTTACAAAATAGCCTCCAACACTCTACTCAACAAATTGGATGCAGTCTATCACAGTGCCATTCGTTTTGTCACCAAAGCCCCATATACTACCCACCACTGCGACCTGTACACCCTCGTTGGCTGGCCCTCGCTTCATACTCATCGCCAAACCCACGGGCTCCAGGTCATCTACAAGTCTTTGCTAGGTAAAGTTCCATCTTATCTCAGCTCACTGATCAGCATAGCAGCACCCACCCGTAGCATGCGCTCCAGCAGGTATATTTCACTGGTCACCCCCAAAGCCAATTCCTCCTTTGTCCGCCTTTCCTTCCAGTTCTCTGCTGCCAATGACTGGAATGAACTGCAAAAATCACTGAAGCTGGAGACTCATATCTCCCTCACTAGCTTTAAGCACCCGCTGTCAGAGCAGCTCACAGATCACTGCACCTGTACATAGCCCATCTGTCACGCCCTGACCTTAGAGATCCTTTTTATGTCTCAATTTTGGTTTGGTCAGGGCGTGAGTTGGGGTGGGTATTCTATGTTCTATGTTTTGTAGTTCTATGTTTTGGCCGGGTAGGGTTCTCAATCAGGGACAGAGGCTATCGTTGTCTCTGATTGAGAACCATACTTAGGCTTCCCTTTTTTCCCACCTGTGTTTGTGGGAAGTTGACTTTGTTTAGGGCACATAGCCTTTAGCTTCACGGTTTGTTTTTGTAGTGTTTATTGTTTTGTTCGGCATCATTTCTATTAATAAAAGAAAATGTATGCACACCACGCTGCACCTTGGTCCTCCTCCTTCAACAGCCGTGACACCATCTGTAAATAGCCCATCCAACTACCTCATCCCCATACTGTATTTATATATTTATCTTGTTCCTTTGCACCCCAGTATCTCTACTTGCACATTCATCTTCTGCACATCTATCACTCCAGTGTTTAATGGGTGTATTGTAATTACTTTGCCACCGTGGCCTATTTATTACATTACCTCCCTTATCTTACCTCATTTGCACACACTGTATATAGACTTTTTCTACTGTATCATTGACTAGGTTTGTTTATTCCATGTTTAACTCTGTGTTGTTGTATGTGTCGAAAAATGCTTTGTTGTAAATGAGAACTTGTTCTCAACTAGCCTACCTGGTTAAATAAAGGTGAAATAAATAAAAAAAGAGGTATGAATCTGTTATGTATGAATCAAAATGAATCTTTGTTAATGTATCACTAAACCCTGCTCTGTGTATGCACAACATTACAGAGATAAACCACCCATCTGAGTTTTGTGAGGCTATCGCCAGCTAGAGATGGATCTCACTCTAATAGGTCATTCATTATCTGTCTGTTTGCCTCGTAGGAGAGCGGAAAACTAAACTGGGCCTAACCACTGGGCATGAATTAAAGAACAAAGTGAATGTGAAAGATGTATTCAACTGCTCTTGAAGGAACATTTTAAATTCAATAAAAACTTTTTTTTCCTTAATGCAAAATTATTCAGTTTGTCATTTTAAAGCCTTCCACATTGCATGAATAAAATAACTAAGCAACACTCTTCATACAAATCACACTGTGGACACACACACACACACACACACACACACACACACACACACACACACACACACACACACACACACACACACACACACACACACACACACACACACACAGAGGAATGTTTCATGCTGCTGTGGGACCAACAGATGTGTGAGAGATTTGTACAGGAACAGACAGATGTGTGAAGTGTCAGAGAGGTGACCGGGAGGTGACCGAGCATGCTCTGTCAAACACACAGAGACACTGGTAAACCAATCTTTCTCTGCTCTCCCCTCACTGTCTCCTCTCCTCTCACCTCTTCTCCTCTCTCTCTCTCTCTCTCTCTCTCTCTCCCTTCTCATCTAATCCTCTTCTCGTTCTCAACGTTCTCCTCTCTGTGTTCCATAAATTGAGCATCAATGGTAATAAGAATGGTTAAATGACATGCTTTTTCAATGGTAACAATGTTATAAAGGGCCGTACAAGAAGAATGTGACAACTAGCATTGATGTCCATAAGAATAGTAAACTTAAATATCCTTGTTTTATAAGCAGCTATAATTTACACAGTATTTGTCTTGGCAGCTTGTGTGTGGAGCACTGTGTGAGCTATGGCCCTAAATATAAACTATCCACAGATTCAATTAATCACAAACACACACTTCCTAGAGATAAGCAATCATTTGTATAGGTGACAGGAAGAATTTCAGTGTCACTTCCCATCTCAAATCACATTAGATTGGTAATTACATCAAGGAGCAACAGAAGGAGGGAGGCAATTTTACAATATTCAAACAAGGCCCTTAGCTTCACTCAACAGTGCAATCTGTTGTTGTTCTTGTAGGTTTGCTGTTTGGCACATTGGGCTATAGGGGAAGATAAATTGCTCTTTATTTTGTCATGTTTAAACCATATATGTTTCATGATTTAAACCAGACACCATAGGAAAGCTGTCACGTGTGCTCCCTCTCCGGCCTCTAGGTCACCAGGCTGCTCGTTATGGCGCACACCTGTCACCATCGTTACGCGCATCTGCGCATAATGCCACTCACCTGGGCTCCATCGCCTCCTTGATTAAGTGCGCTATATATGTCAATCCCTTTGGTTCCTCCCCCAGGCGTCATTGTTTCTGTTTCATGTCTGTGCGGTGTTCGTGTTTTGTATTATGTTTCGCTCATTTATTAAATTATTCACTCCCTGAACTTGCTTCCCGACTCCCAACGCAACACGTTACAGAATGACGCCCCAAAGGGAAGCATCAAGGAGTGTTTGTTTTTTAGAGTGTTGGAGGTGATGTCGGGTTGCCGCGGCGGGTTCGACGGGTTCCCCTGCCTCAACGGGTTTTTCATACCTCAGCGGGATCGATAGGTTACCATGCCTCAGCTGGCTCGATAGGCTACCATGCCTCAGCTGGCTCGATAGGCTACCATGCCTCAGCTGGCTTGATAGGCTACCATGCCTCAGCTGGCTCGATAGGCTCCCATGCCTCAGTTGGGTGAACAGGTTCCCGTGCCTTGACTGAGGCAACCAGGGAGGTCTCAGCCGGTTCATCAGGTTTCTGGCGACCTGTCCGCTCCTGAACCCCGGAATCATCAGTTCATTCAGCATCCCTCTCCGGCCTCTAGGTCACCAGGCTGCTCGTTATAGCACACACCTGTCACCATCGTTACGCACATCTGCGCATAATGACACTCACCTGGACTCCATCACCTCCTTGATTACCTGCGCTATATATGTCACTCCCTTTGGTTTCTTCCCCAGGCGTCATTGTGTCCGTTTCACGTCTGTGCGTTGTTGGTGTTTTGTATTATGTTTAATTTATTAAACGATTCCCTCCCTGAACTTGCTTCCCGACTTCCAGCGCACATCGTTACAAAAGCCCTGCGATTTGGATTATCAAAGGTTCATACGTAGTAAATAAACATGTTTTTTTTATGGCTGAATTTAATAACACTTCTCATTAATTGAACAACTTGCATGATTGATTCATTGACTTCATCCCAACAACCCATTAATAAACCCACTAATCTAATGAAAGCTGGAATCCATATTTAAACGGCCACGTCCATTTTCGGATATTACAACAACAAAGAAGTTACTTTGAACAGCGAACACCGTTTTCTCCCTTGGATATCATTGCACGAGCGGTAAAACACCACGCAGGATAAAGCTGCCGAACGCTGCTCTCCTCCGTTTCACCAACAAACAATAACAAGGGTGCTGGGGAGAACAGTGGCACTGTTTTACTTTCTGCGGATTCCAGCGTTAAAGAAAAAAAAAGATTGAATTAAACGGTTAATAAACAGTCAACAGATAAACGTTCATACTCACCAGAGTGACCTTCCTCTCGATGTGTCCATAGTTGAAGTCGCTGCTTTGGATGGCCTGGTAGGCCTTGTGGAGTTTCCAGGCTATGCCGAAATAGGAGAAGAGGATGACGAGGCAGGGGATGAAGGTGCAGAGGATAGACAGAGATATGATGAAGGTGGAACGGTTCAGGGAGTCTTGGTAGCTGGCCCAGTCCACGGAGCAGGCCACCCCGAAGGGCTCCGGTCCGTAGCCACCCCATCCCAGTAGAGGGAACACAGCCCACAGCCCAGAGTACAGCCAGATCACACTGATCACCATGGTGATGGTCCGACGCTGGAACTTGTTGCCTGGTGAAGAGGTAGAGGGGGGAGAGGTAGAGAAGGGTAGGGAGAGGGGTAGAGGAGGACCCTAACCCTTAGCATAAACCCTACCCTAACCCTAATCCTAACCCTAAACCAAAGTTTAACTCTAGTCAGATCACACTGATCATCATTATGCTATGATGCTGGAATTTATTACATGTACGAGAGTTAAAGAGGAGTGTACAGTAAGGACAGCTAGAGCACTGTAAGGACCGTATTTGATAGGCTCCTTACAATCTCTCCCAATGGGGATGTTCTTATAAACATTGAGGTTAGAAGTTCTTTGGGCCAGACGTCCTGGGGGTTCGCAGCCCGCTTGGAACCTCTTACCCTTCCCTCACTTCATTAGAGTAATGATCCATAAGAACCCACACTTACACTGCACTAAACATCCTGATTTACTTATTCACATTCATCAGAAGCAGCGATGATGAATTGGTATTGACTAGCTGTCAGTGACTACCTCGGCTGCCATCCAACCCACCATTTCATTTTTAATTACATTTTTTATTGAACCTTTATTTAACTAGGCAAGTCAGTTAAGAACAGATTCTTATGTCAGCGTTTGGAACCAACCCTTGCAGGGACTACCACAGAATTAGAATATGTGTATTTCTGAGTCAACAGTTTGGAACCGACTGTAATGAGTACATTATATAGATATGGAGATAGATATGATGGTGAATAGAATTAATAAACCAATGGATATTATGGTGGCTGATCTAGCTGATAAAAAAAATGTGGTTGGCAGAGTGACTGTAAGTAACCTGATTGTGGGTCACAGAGTATTACATCTAGTTGAATAATATTATATGCCATTGTATGTGCGTACGCATGTGTGGATGTGTGTGCCTGCATGTGTATATATGTGTGTGCCCTACGGTGTCCTGGTAAAGATCAGCCAGGTCGGATGTATCTTCCCTCTGAACACCGATTTGCTTTTCAGCCGACGACCTTCTGCTGTGCTCTCATCAAACTGTTCAACACCATGGGTTTCACCATACCATTAGAATTGCTTCAAATTCAAATTCTATAAACGTCTCTACCTCCTGCTGGTAGTTTAGATTATGAGATATAAAACCAATAATAGTGCACCCAGAACCTTAAGAAGTAAGCTTAGAATTACTTATTTCCGTGTCTTTTTTTCATTTAGTTTATCTGCACCAGGGGATTATCATGCATACATTCTTGTCACGCCAATTCCTACTGTATACATTATGAACAAACGTTTCAGCTGAATAGCCTTCCTCTTCAGTATGCAGGACACAGACAGACATATGTCCAGAACTGGGAATGTCAAACACTTCCTGGCGATTATCCATGCATCCAGTCAGGCGTATACTACAGTAGCTGATGTATTAGTAACATTACACATTTTCTTTCCAGGCACGTGCACAGGTAGGGGTTTACCTGTCTCCGAGCACCTGCCCATTTGCCCTCCCACTCGCCAAGTGTCCTTTTGGGTGATGGTATAATTATATATTTTTTGTACCCAGTTTTTGTCATTGTTGTTCTGAACACACTGCCCACAAGTCACCCCCTTGCAGCATGACATTTGATTAACACTTAATAAAACTTGACTGACACTTGATTCACATCATCGTCAATATTCGGTCTGGTTGGCTAATAGCCTGCGTGCAGCAGAGAGAGGCAGAAAGGCAAAGAGAGGAGCAGCTGCATCTTCGACACTTCCGACACAACTCTATCCCTTCTTCAGTCGGGAGTTGCACGTGGGTCAGAGCAGCAGCAACACAGGTAGTCCAAACTCTAGCTAGCCAACATATACTAAAATATAAGCTAATAGCTAGCCAGCCATATAATAGCCAGCCAACCCATATCACGAGTTAGAAGACTATTAATTGTATATTATTTAAGAGCGTTGAAGATAAATAACAATCAATAAAATAAATGCAGGTGGGTGACCTTTTTTAATTTCGAGCACCTGCCCCCTGAAAGGTCAGAATTTTTGAGTAACAGTGGAATCAACCAATCACATTTGAACAAAAGCGCATGTACACTTTCCCCTTCTCAAAGGCTGACAGGTCACTGTGCAATAGTGAGCAGTAGTTTTCCCATGGTCTAGCTAGCTTTTGTTGTAAGCTAGTGTGCAGTGGCTGCAGCAGGTGTCGTTGAAGAGGCGGTTGATGCTAATGTGTTAGCTTCGCCCTGTTCACGATTAACTTTCATAAAGAAATTACGTTTCAAATGATCATCATCTAGTGAATGATCACTTGTTAACTAGCTATCTGTTGTTAACTAGCTATCTCTGAAAATAATGTGTTATGTGTGTGAAACATTGGCACATTTAAGATTTTAGATCGCAGATTATTTTGTGTGCTGAACTTTAAAAATATGTTTGCAACGGGAAGTAATAGCTATAAATTTCGACTGAGAAATGCTTAGCCGAATGGTTGTGTTTTTGTATTCTTATGATTGGAACCTACCTGCTAATTATGTCAGAGTGAATGTGCTGCTTATTCTTTAACATCATGCTGTGAGTGACTGCTGTCTTTCTATCAGCCCTCAGTGTTTTACAAAAAGTGTTCTCTCCTACCTGGAGTGTGCCGGTATTACGGACACTGTTCTTTCAGCATCACAGGCCTGTTACACTCACATCCTTTGATGTGTCACTGTTGTCACTTTTGATAATGATGGTGTTAGGTTGTGTAAGCAGGGTGGTTGTTGTTGTGGGTGGCATTATCCATGTGGGTGCTGTCTCTGTGTGAGTGGTAGCATGAAGTGTGGCTCAGCCTCAGGCCTGTTAGATTCACCTGGGCTCATTAAGCGATGCTATGTTTCTGTTATTTGTCTTGCGTTTTGAGTTTGGTACGATGTATTGGAAGATTTTATTTTCCCAATGAAGGTCCAATAGACATGGTTTGCCACTGTACAGTATATATATGCTTTTCTCTCTATACATAAATCAATATGGACAGCTGAAAGCAAGAAGATGTATCGTAGGCTAGGTAGTTGCTGGACCTGGTTGGTTTGGTAAAGTAGTTTATTACCATAGGTCCGATCAACGGCAGCAGGGCTGCAACTACATATGAGGACACCAAGGTCCGGACCTCTGTCATTTTTTCTAATTTGAAAATAATAATAATTCACCAATCTTTCAAACCTTCTAATTCTGCCCTCTCGCGACACAGGCCAAAGGCCTGAGATATGAAACGAACTACCCCATCTCGGACAAAAGGCTTTTTTTGTTATTCTTTTTACCTCGATTTTCCATTTGAATTTAATAGATTACCCATTACCCACCTTTTTTTTTAACACTACATCACTGATATTAATACAGAATCCTAAGTAATATTCTAATAATTCATGTGAATGGGATAATACCTGTGTGCTCCATTGATGTTTGTTTGTGCGGAGCTTGATTAGTAATGCCTAGGAATACAAATGTGAATGCTATGTCGTTTGAGAAAATAGATATCTAATTAAAGAGAAGACGATTTTACGCAATTCATCATTACAACTGACTGAACAGTTGCTGATGCTACCTGTCACTGTGAATCATTTCTCATATTTCCCCCCTTTCAGGGGTATAACATTAAGTATGGATAATAGGCTATGTGTTTGTAGATCGACCGATGTGAATTAACCTACAGCAGCCAAGGTGAAAATGGCTGGGGTAATTTTCGCTTGTTTTTGCTGTTCTCCAAATCAGTTCGTCAAATTTATGTCCTGCTAGAGCTGCCCTGGTCAACTGTAAGTGCTGTTATTGTGAGGTGGAAACATCTAGGAGCAACAACGGCTCAGCCGCGAAGAGGTAGGCCTCACAAGTTCAGAGTGCTGAAGCGAGTAGCTCGTAAAAATTGCCTGTCCTTGGTTGCAACACTCACTTCCAAGTTCCAAACTGCCTCTGAAAACAACGTCAGCACAAGTACTGCTCATCGGGAGCTTCATGAAATGGGTTTCCATGGCCGAGCAGCCGCACACAAGCCTAAGATCACCATGCACAATGCCAAGCTTCAACTGGTGTGGTGTAAAGCTCATCGTCATTCAACTCTGGAGCAGTGGAAACGTGTTCCACGAAGTGATGAATCACGCTTCACCATCTGGCAGTCCGAAGTACGAATCTGGGTTTGACGGATGGCAGGAGAACGCTACATGCACCAATGCATAGTGCCAACTGTAAAGTTTGGTAGAGTAGAAATAGTGGTCTGGGGTTGTTTTTCATGGTTCAGGCTAGGACCCTTCGTTCCAGTGAAGGGAAGTCTTAACACTACAGCATACAATGACATTCTAAACGATTCTGTGCTTCCAAATTTGTGGCACCGTTTGGGGAAGGCCGTTTCCTGTTTCAGCATGACAATGTGCCTCTGTGCACAAAGCGAGGGTCATAAAGAAATGGTTTGTCGAGATCAGTGTGGAAGAACTTGACTGGCCTTCACAGAGCCCTGACCTCAACCCCATCGAACACCTTTGGGATGAACTGGAACGCCGACTGTGAGCCAGGCCTAATCGCCCAACGTCAGTGCCCGACCTCACTAATGCTCTTGTGGTTGAAGGAAAGCAAGTCCCCGCAGCAATGTTCCAACATCGCCTTCACAGAAGAGCGGAGGCTTTTATAAAATATAATATAGAAAAAAAGCTAAAAGAAAGCCTGCGGATCCTAAATCAGGGCCTTAGAGTCTCGGCCCTCATGGAGAGAAGTGCCTTCGGGGTTCAGTAATGTTTGGTTCAGACCTACATGGAAATCAGAGGTGTGGAGTGAACCTCCTAGCCAAATTTGATCAATCAAAAATGTGTCTTGGGGGGGGGGTTTCATCTTCTTCTAATTAACTGCACTGAAACGTTATTATTTGTGGGGGCTAACACGACTCGTCAGATCTCAGGCAAGGTTTGTTATATCACACAAACATATTGGAGTTTACCAAACAACCTCCACTATCAACCAGCCACCCCACCGCACTTTTTCAACCCAGCTTGCATAAAAAAGGAAAACTGTGCTCAACTGACGGACTCATACCTGTTTTGGGTGGGTTTCCTGTCACCAGGTATCGTACCAGACCCATGACAGCCAGGGTCATGATGCTGGCCGTACTGAAGATCATCCCCATCAGGCCATAGTAGAGGCAGGAGGAATCCCCTCCGATCCAGGCGTGGTTGAAGAGCGAGGCAATGGACAGGGGGTACATGCTGAGAGCCATGCCGATGTCCGTCACAGCCAGGTTGACTGTCAGGAGCTCCGGGGCCTTGAGGTGAGTCGGCCGCAGTGCTGAGGTCAGCAGGACTGCAGCATTACCCAGCACTGACAGCACCGCTGGATGTGAGAGAGAAAGAGAGCAATAAGTCAGTCAATCAAGGAATCAAGCAAGAAAGCTGGAAGAGAGAGCAAGAATTAGTAAACTAATCTAGCAATCAATTAACCAATCAAGCTGGAAGAAAGAGAGAGAGAAGGGGAAGAGGGGCCACTAAATGTCCATGGAAGAGAGGACAGAATTAGAATAGAAAGTGCCTTATAGTCCTGCTGTTCTGTTCTCTCTAGCATGGCCAGATAGTGGCGTCCCAGATCCACTCACCCTTATGTGCAGTATTTGTCATGGTACAGATGTCAGATCTTTATTTGATCACTCTTTTGTCTTGAATTCTTTTCTCCTGGAAATTCAAATGAGCCTTGTGATTTAGATACGTTCACTGAAAACGCGCAGTTCCCTTTCTCTCCATGCTGGGCAGTCGAGTAATTCAGAGCAGTGCCAGCTATTAAAACCATCCTCCCTCTCTCGCTAGGTCATTATGATAGAGAATGTGTATTGGTTGCATGCACACAACATTTGCCTGCCTTTGGCTGTGTTTACGCAGGCAGCCCAATTCTGATATTTCTTTCCCACCAATTGGTCTTTTGACAGATATTTGGGGCAAAAGATCAGAATTGGGCTGCCTGTGTAAAAGCAGCCTATGATCTTTAGCCCATATAAATGGTTCCCCAGGCCTGGTCCTGCACGGCAGGTATTAAGGGGAACCAAGCAAGGGAGTCGAGCCCTAACATTCCTCATCGGGATTCCCACTTGGTTTGCCACGTTTACTATTGACCACTGTGCTCCTCAGGCATTTTGACATGGAAATGAAAAGACACGTCCTGGGTTTTCAGAAGAATAGCCTTCATAAGAGTGTTATGAACTCCCTCAAGGAGTTGAACTCTGATGGGGTTGTGGTTAGCGCGCTTGAGCTGGGGGAGGGGAAACCGTGTTCTCCCGTAGGTTGCACACTTTCAGAACTAGCAGAGTGCTAAATGGTACTTGGTCTGGGTAATTATTTATAATGGACTGCATTATATCGCACTTAAACCCACACACCAGTAGAAATCCACTTTTACGATCTGAAAGGAGATGCCCAGAGCTTACCCATGATGTCGCATAACGATGTAAGTCAATAAAACCTATTTTTAGTCAACGTTTTATATATTTGTGCTTGAAGTGACAAAACCGAATAGCCGCTTTATGCAAATTTGTGCCATGACGTGTCTTTTCCTATAATGTATTTGTATTTATTATGGATCCCCATTACATTACAATACATTCTCAGATTTCACAACACACTGTGAGCCCTCAGGCCCCTGCTCCACCACTACCACACATCTACAGTACTAAATCCATGCATATGTTATCGTGTGTGTGTATGCATGTGTACACACATGCATACACAGAGCTAATATTAATAATATGAATGTCAATTTCTCCTGGCTGAAAGTGGAGGAGAGATTGACTTCCTCACTACTTTAATTTATGAGAGGTATTGACATGTTGAATGCACCGAGCTGTCTGTCTAAACTACTGGCACACAGCACACACCCATGCATACCCCACAAGACATGTCACAAGAGGTCTCTTCACAGTCCCCAAGTCCAGAACAGACTATTGGAGGCACACAGTACTGAATAGAGCCATTACTACATGAAACTCTATTTCAAATCAGGTAACTGACGCAAGCAGTAAAATTAGATATAAAAAACAGACTAAAAAACACCTTATGGAACAGCGGGGACTGTGAAGCAACACAAACATTGGCACAGACACATGCATACAAGGGCCAGCTGTGCTGGTCTGTTCTGAGCCAATTTGCCAGTCCTTTTTTCTGGCACCTGACCACACGACTGAACAATAGTCAAGGTGCGACAAAACTAGGGCCTGTAGGGCCTGCCTTGTTGATGGTGTTGTTAAGAAGGCAGAGCATCGCTTTATTATAAACAGACTTCTCCCCATCTTAGCTACTACTACATCAATATGTTTTGACCATGACAGTTTACAATCTAGGGTTACTCCAAGCAGTTTAGTCATTTCAACTTGCTCATTTTCCACATTATTTATTACAAGATTTAGTTGAAGTTTAGGGTTTAGTGAGTGTTTTGTTCCAAATACAATGCTTTTAGTTTTAGAAATATTTAGGGCGAACTTATTCCTTGCCACCCACTCTGAAACTAACTGCAGTTCTTTGTTGAGTGTTGCAGTCATTTCAGTCTCTGTAGTAGCTGACGTGTAAAGTGTTGAGTCATCCGCATACATAGACACTCTGGCTTTACTCAGTTGCATGTCGTTAGTAAAAATTTGGTGTAAATAATTTTTTCGCCAAAGTTTAGTTTCAGGGCTAGGTTTTATTTGAATGGTACCACCCACCATCATGGCATTGTTTGTTAATCAGAAACACCTGCAAAGTTCGCGAGTCGCGACTGAGCTCAGCACTATAGATCATATTTGGCTACATCAAAGATTGTGGATAAATTAAGATAGTTCACTCAGGCCGTTTACCATTGAAAGAAATGGTCAGCTCCGGTCTACTTAACAGGGTTGATCTCCCATTGACACCGAAGCCAATATTCTATGTTGTTCTCTCTGTTCTCTCATTTCACCAATCTAACTAGCTATACATCAATGCATTGTCTAAATTGCAGCCGTGAATACGCTATAGAAATAGAGAGAATATAAGCTCAGGTAATATGGATAGTTTAACTATTGAAGCATGGGCGAGTTTGTTATGCAAGACTTGGTGCACCGGGTGGGTACAGATTTCACTTTAGGATCAATGGAATGGTCGAAAATTAGCAAACCCTGCACACCCGGGGCACCGGGCCATGCAAAACAAATGTATCTAAAATGTTAGTGGTCAAAACCACTCATCTTGGGGCAACGGTTGGAGTAGGGTTCTAAAATGCAATCATATCACGCAATTTTGATATTTATAAAATTGTATTTTTTTTTAATGCACACTAGCTAAAAAAATAAGTGAAATTTGTCAAATCATCCAATGGATTATGGCAGGGGTGCAACTTTCGCTGGGGACGGGGACGGGGGGAGTGTGCAGCTCATCAACAGCTGGGCTGGTGATTTGAAGTTGTCAACTGGAGCGGTATTCAAAAGAGACAAAGGTAAGGGGTCTCTTGTCTGCTTTTCCTTTGTCAATGAGTGATTTAGCGATCTGTACAGATTTTTCAGCAATGCCATTACTTTGAGGGTAATGTGGGCTTCTGGTGACTTGTGTGTGAACTCCCATGCTTTTGTGAAGGATTCAAACTCCTTTTATTTCTAACAGTGGCCATTGTCAGATATTAACATCTCTAAAATGCCATGCTTGGCAAAGAGGAACACGACAAAACAAAATGTCCTGTGCTCTCTGTTTACAGTTTTCCATGCCCAGCAGGGATGTGTCCAGCATGGATCTTTGTCAAAATCTCTTCTCTGAAACTGGTAGGAATGATGATTTTCTCTCCTCTCCAGTTGATCTGTGATAGTTCATCATGATGTTTCCAGAACTCTGAGATGCTCAGAGGGCATTTTCTCCTCTCCTCAGGCCATTCATCCTGTATGACTTTCCTCAGCTGTGTGAGTTGTGTGTCCTTTTCTGTTTCTGCTCAGATCTCCTTTAGTTTTGTGTCACTAACTGGTCGCTGTACACAGTGTGCACCTGCATGTCCATGCCTTCACTGAGGCTGCTGTCTGCGACATAGATGTCTTTGCCTGGACGCTGAGTGATTTTGAACTCGTATCTACAGAGATCATTCTCTGTAGCCTTGGTGGGGCTGCGGCTAGCGGTTTCATCATGATTGACCTCGAGGGGCTTGTGGTCGGATTCCACAATGACTTGTTGTTCATAGACGTACTGATGGAAACGCTTACATCCGAACAGAATGGCTTACAGTTCCTTTTCGATTTGAGCGTACTTGATTTCACAGTCTGTGAGAGATTTGGAAGCGTAGCCGATGGGATCTCCTTCTTGCAGTAGCACTGCACCCAGTCCATACTTCGACTCGTCTACTTGGAGTCTGAGCTCTTTGTTGGGATCGTAGTAGGCAAGGATTGGTCCTGGTTCTCTTGTGATCAGGTCTTTCACTTTCTGGAAAGCAATGTTGACTGTGCTCTTCTGTCGTGTTCCTCTTTGGTTCGACTATAGACAAGGATGTCGTCCACAATTGCCACAACTTCATCGAGGCCTTCGTACACCTCATTGATCATTCGCTGAAACTCGTCTTGGGCTGAGAAAGTCCCAAAAGGCAGGCGACCAAACCTGTAGCGTCCAAACGGTGTGTTGAACGCTGTGAGCTTAGATTACTCTTTTGTGAACTTGATAGCCCAGCAGCCTGATCTGGCGTCCATGACACGGAAGTAGCGTGCTCCCGCTAATTTGTGTGTGATGTCATCTAGCGTCGGTAAGGGGTGATGGGGGCGCTTGATAGCCTTGTTCAAGTCTCTTGGGTTGAGACATACTCTGAGATTGCCTGTACATGGTTTCTCCACCGCCACTAATGTGTTTACCCAATCTGTCGGTTCTGTAACCTTGGTGATGATGTCAGATTGCTCCATGCTCTCCAACTCTTTCTTCAGACGGGCACGGAGAGCAAGGGGAATCTTTCTCGTGGGTAGACCACAGGGGTTGCGTCTGGGTCAAGGTGAATGGTACATTCTCCTGGGAATAATCTGATTCCTGTAAAAACATCAGCAAACTCCTCCATTACAGTGTCTGTCTCTACTGGTGCTGCCACTGATTAAACTAGCTTGACGAGGTCCATGTGTAAACACGCTTTAAAGCCTAGCACTGCAGGTGCTTGAGTGTCAACAATGTAAAAGTCCAACATCATGTTGCTTTCCTTGTATTTGAAAGTGCATGTGCCTTTTACTGGGAGCTGTTCACCACCATAGCCAGTCAGTCTGCAAGTGGTGGGCTGTAGCTCGCACTCAGATGTCAAGCTGCGGTACTTATTCAGAGGAATAACGTTTACTTGTGCACTAGTGTCTAGTTTGAACTTTAGCTCTGTGCCTTGTGTTCCTATCTCAATGTCAGCAAAGACTTGCCCGGTCTCTGATATCTGACTTTTCTGTGTCACTGAATCAATAAACAGTTCATCAGCATTTGACTCTTTGATTAACATTTCATCTTCACAGTGTACTGTTTTCCCACCGTAAGCTCTGCACACTTTTGCAAAGTGATTCCATTTCCCACATTTAGTACACTTTTTGCCATGCACTTTGTATCCACAATATCCACCTGTTTTGGGGCATTTTGAGTCTGTGTCGCTCTCTTTTGGAATTCTGTCTCTCTCTGTTCTGAAGCACACTCTCTGGGTACCGGAGGTGTGCTTTGACGTCTGACTGCGTGCACTGCTTGTTCACGTGATGTGCTGCCACCCAAAATGGTTTTCATCTGAACCTGTGCTAGCTCGTGAGATCTGGCTATGTCGATAGCTTTGTCCAGCATTAGCTCAGACCCGATATTTCAAAAGTTTCTATCTCACTCGCGGTGAGTGCATTCCAAATACAATACAGTCCCTGACCATCTCATCCTTGTTTGCATAATTACAGTCTTTCACAAGCAGACGCAGCTCTGTCACAAACTGTTCAAACGATTCAATAAAAAAAAAAAAAAATATGTATGAGAATAGAAATGTTCAGAACTTTTGTGAAACATCACAGCACAGTTGAAAAATAAATGGCAAATACTAATCAAAACTGGATGGTGTTCAGAGATAGATGGGAGGGATTGAGTGGAGCTGAAGGATGGGACTAAAAACAAACAAAAGATAACTATTGTAAAATATACAAATAGTAGTGAAGACATCAAAACTATGAAATAACACACATGAAATCATGTAGTAACCAAAAAAGTCTCACACAAACCAAAATATATTTGAGATTCTTCAAAATAGCCACCCTTTGCCTTGACAGCTTTGCACACTGTTGACATTCTCTCAACCAGCTTCTTGAGGTAGTCACCTGGAATGCATTTCAATTAACAGGTGTGCCTTGTTAAAAGTTAATTTGTGGAATTGCTTTGCTTAATGTGTTTGAGACAATCAGTTGTTTTGTGACAAGATAGAGGTGGTAAACAGAAGATAGCCCTATTTGGTAAAAGACTAAGTCCATATTATAGCAAGAACAGCTCAAATAAGCAAAGAGAAATGACAGTCTATCATTACTTTAAGACATGAAGGTTAGTCAATCTGGAAAATGTCAAGAATTTTGAAAGTGTCTTCAAGTGCAATCGCAAAAACCATCAAGCGCTATGATGAAACTGGCTCTCATGAGGACCGCCACAGGAAAGGAAGACCCCGAGTTACCTCTGCTGCAGAGGATAAGTTCATTAGAGTTACCAGCCTAAGAAATTGCAGCTCAGATAAATGCTTCAGAGTTCAAGTAACAGACATCTCAACATCAACTGTTCAGAGGAGACTGTGTGAATCAGGCCTTCATGGTCGAATTGCTGCAAAGAAACCACTACTAAAGGACACCGATAATAAGAAGAGACTTGCTTGGGTCAAGAAACATGAGCAATGGACATTAAGTCTGTCCTTTTGTCTGATGAGTCAAAATTGTAGGTTTTTGATTCCAACCGCCATGTCTTTGTGAGACGCAGAGTAGGTGAACGGATTATCTCCGCATGTGTGGTTGCACCGTGAAGCATGGAGGGAGTGTGATGGTGTGGGGGGGCTTTGCTGGTGACACTGTCAGGGACTTATTTAGAATTCAAGGAACACTTATCCAGCATGGCTACCACAGCATTCTGCAGCGATATGCCATTCTATCTGGTTTGCGCTTAGCGGGACAATCATTTGTTTTTCAACAGGACAATGACCTGACACACCTCCAGGCTGTGTAAGGGCTATTTGACCAAGAAGGAGAGTGATGGAGTGCTGTATCAGATGACCTGGCCTCCACAATCACCCGACCTCAACCCAATTGAGATGGTTTGGACCACAGAGTGAAGGAAAAGCAGCCAACAAGTGCTCAGCATATGTGGGAACTCTTTCAAGACTTTTGGGAAAGCATTCCAGTTGGTTGAGAGAATGCCAAGAGTGTGCAAAGCTGTCGTCAAGGCAAAGGGTGGCTACTTTGAAGAATCTAAAATATATTTTGATTTGTTTAACACTTTTTTGTTTAGTTCATGATTCCATTTGTCTTATTTCATAGTTTTTATGTCTTCGCTATTATTATAAAATGTAGAAAATAGTACAAATAAAGAAAAACCATTGAACGAGTAGATGTGTCCAAACTTTTGACTGGTACTGTATGTTTACAAAAAAATATATGCGGAATTGGAAATGAAGCAGACAATTACATTGATGGAAGCTAAAATCTATCTGCAATATTAAAGCTGATCCACCCCCTAAAAAGAGTCCCCCCCACTTCTAAAATCAAAGTTGTGCCCCTGGATTGTGGTAATTTGCTAGTAAAAAAGGGGAGATACAAAAACATTAGTTTGCAACCCCTATTTTAATTTGCTCCATGGCTCTGGCAGCCAAGTGTAGGTTATGGCATAAAGCTGTAACTAGAGACGGAAGAAGAAGCGAGACACCCCACTGGCTGTTTTTTTCTGGTTCAATGAAAGTCAATGAACTAAGTAGACCAGAACCAGCAGTTGATTACAGCATTTTGCCGTAACCTACACTTGTGTTCCTAGCTCCAACAGTGCAGTTGTATCTAACAGTATCTATCAAACCGCAAGAGTCAGACAAACGGTTTAGCTGAGACTCATCTCTTGACAGGTAGGCTGGTAGTCTTTTTCTGAAATAAATATTTTCACCCGACTAAATTGAAATGGTGCTCACACTTTTCTTAGCTAGCTAAGGTTAGCATGCTAGCTAGTTACACTGACGGCTGTCAGTCAGTGCCTTATTTGTTGTTATTTCCCTGCTACACGTGGAAATCACCACAAGTTCCCACCCCCAAATTCTGATTAAGTATAAGCAGCCTGCGTCAGTTTTCGAGGTGGAACCTCAACGAGAATTTCCTGCTGTAGGACAGGAATTACTCAAAATAGGTGCAGCAACTTCCTCTGAGGTGGGCCTTTTAGAAATCATAGCACTTTGCAGTGTAATGTTAAGGGGCTCACCTCAGCAAGTACCAACGCCACAGGAAAAGTAATTGTACTTTAAATGGAGGACTATTGGTTAAACCTATTTAATGCTCTCCAATAGGAACCTCTCCAAAGCGCCCTGCCCCCCGATGGAGATTTAATTTAACTGAGGGAAAATATTGTGGTGCTACGTGTTAATTCTTCCTCAACAGGCTTATGAACTGAATGTAATCAGTGAAAAGGCAGGATGTGAGGCGTTGTCCTTCAGAGAGCCAACAATCCTAGGTACCTTTAGTACCTTGACAGAACAATCCACAGCAACCTTGGCTAAAATAAGAGAATGGTGGATTTTCTCCTGGGAAATGATTTATGATGCATCTACACTGAAGAAAAATATAAACGCAACATGTAAAGTGTCGGTCCCATGTTTCATGAGCTGAAATAAAATATCCAAGAAATGTTCCATACGCACAAAATCTTATTTCTCTCAAATGTTGTGCACATAGTTGTTTACATCCATGTTAGTGAGCATTTCTCCTTTGCCAAGATCATTCACCCACTTGATAGGTGTGGCATATCAAGAAGCTGATTAAACAGCATGTTCATTACACACCTTGTGCTGGGGGACAATAAAAGGCCACTTTAAAATGTGCAGTTTTGTCACACAACACAATGGCACAGAAGTCTCAAGTATTAAGGGAGCGTGCAATTGGCATGCTGACTGCAGGAATGTCCACCAGAGCTGTTGCCAGAGAATTGAATGTTAATTTCTCTACCATATGCCGCCTCCAACGTCATTTTGGATAATTCGGCAGTACGTCCAACTGGCCTCACAGCTGCAGACCATGTGTATGGCGTCGTGTGGACAAACGGTTTGCTGATGTCAACGTTGTGAACAGAGTGCCTCATTGTGGCAGTGGGGTTATGGTATGGGCAGGCATAAGCTACGAACAACGAAGACAATTACATTTTAACGATGGTGTAACAGTATAACTTTAAACCATCCCCTCGCCCCGACACGGGCGCGAACCAGGGACCCTCTGCACACATCAACAACGGTCGCCCACGAAGCACAGTCGTTACCCATCGCTCCACAAAAGCCGCGGCCCTTGCAGAGCAAGGGGCAACCCTACTTAAAGTCTCAGAGCAAGTGACGTAACTGATTGAAATGCTACTAGCGCGTACCCGCTAACTAGCTAGCCATTTCACATCCGTTACACTCACCCCCCTTTCAACCTCCTCCTTTTCCGCAGCAACCAGTGATCCGGGTCACGGCACCAATGTAACAGTATAACTTTAAACCGTCCCCTCGCCCCGACACGGGCGCGAACCAGGGACCCTCTGCACACATCAACGACGGTCGCCCACGAAGCATCGTTACCCATCGCTCCACAAAGGCCACGGCCCTTGCAGAGCAAGGGGCAACCCTACTTAAAGTCTCAGAGCAAGTGACGTAACTGATTGAAATGCTACTAGCGCGTACCCGCTAACTAGCTAGCCATTTCACATCCGTTACAATGGCAATTTGAATGCACAGAGATAACGTGACAAGATCCTTAGGCTCATTGTCGTGCCATTCATCCGCCACCATTACCTCATGTTTCAGCATGATAATGCACAGCCCCATGTCGCAAGGGTCTGTACACAATTCCTCAAAGCTGAAAATGTCCCAGTTCTTCCATGGCCTGCATACTTACCAGACATGTCACCTGTTGAGCATGTTTGATATGCTCAGGATAGATGTGTATGGCAGCGTGTTCCAGTTCTGCCAATATCCAGCAACTTCGCACAACCATTGAAGAGGAGTAGGACATCATTCCACAGGCCACAATCAATAGCCTGATTAACTCTATGCGAATGAGATGTGTCACGCTGCATCAGGCAAATAGTGGTCACACCAGATACTGACTGGTTTCCTGATCCACGCCCTTACCTTTTTTTAGGGTATCTGTGACCAACAGATCAATGTCTATATTCCAAGTCATGTGAAATCCATAGAATTTGGCCAAATGAATTTATTTCAATTGACTGATTTCCTTATATGAACTGTAACTCAGTAGAATCGTTGTAATTGTGGCATGTTGCGTTTATATTTTTGGTCCGTATATATGCATTGCTGCCAGTGTCAGGTCGATATACCTCCTATACAAGGTTACTTTTGTGGCCAACTGAGATGTTTCCATTTTCACGTACAAAGAATTGTTTCAAAACGTATATTTTCTGTGAAACGTGAACATTTGCCTTGCTTCCCTGGGAGTCACATTTATCCTGGATGTTCAACTTCACATCTTCTGTAAATGTCAATGATAAACACTTCATTTAAAGCTTATATAAAGGTTGTTTCATAATAACCTGGAGACATTGGGATTATGTGGAAAACGGCTCGTAATAAGCAACTCTTAAGACCCCTCTTCACTCCCGAGTCATGTGATGTTGGCATAAAACTGGAAAAGTTTTCAAAAGCTCAATCCAAACTTTTCCAAAACCGTTTTCTTTTTAATTTTCCATTTCAAACGGTTTCGCTAAGGTGTGCCCTACCGAAGGTGACCCTGGTTAGGCTCGATTTCGGGAAGGAAGTTTTCGAACTCAGTGCTTCCCATTGAAGCATTATGTCTTATTTAGAGAATTGGACCTGAGCCAGGTGATGTTATGCTCCCATGACCCTCCACCACATAGCCCACACTACAGAACCACATCTTCCTCTGCTGCTGTGAAACATCTCCGGTGTTTAGACACACGCATGCACGGAAAACACAAACACTGATTCCACCAACATCTCAACAACCGCTCGTTTTGTTACAGCTACATGTGAGTTGCTCTGCGGTGTAGGTGAACAGACACAGGCATGAATCCAAGTCGTTTATAGAGATCTCTAATGACTCTGGCATGAATACTTTTTACTCTCCCAAGGGGCGTGTGCCGTGAGGACAGTTATTTGGCCAACACAAACACCATGATTACTGGACCACCATAACAATTGTAGTTCTTGCTACTGCTGCTATACAGAACCTCTGTGCCGTAGGTAGTACAAATGTTTGATTATGTTTAACTCGTAAATATAATTATCCCCAAGGGGAGTGTCCTGTTAGGACAATTACTAGGCCAGGAGAAACAGGAATACTGATTATTTGACCTCAGTAGCCTCCATGCAGTATTATCTTCTGGATTTGGGCATACCGGCAGACTTCTCTGGTTGTATATAATGTTTTTATCACACAGACAGGCAAACAATAGCTCGCTGATGCAAAAAACAACAAAATTGCCCTTTTTTAAACCTAACGCCATTAAAACTTGTCTCAACGGATGTTTAAAAACTTGTGAATAATATTATCCCTAATGGGAGTGTGCTGTAAGGACAATAGAACAACGAGGCCTGGATTCTGCACTTGTCTTTTAATTGCCCTGATGGTCGTGAAAATCACATTCACGTCAAACACTGGGGATGTTGGCTCAAGCGTAAATTACATTAAAAAAAGCCAAGTGCAGTGTGCATTTGATTGTATCCTGGCCTGATTATCTGACCTCCATAACATCGAAAGCTTTTATTTGCAGCTTCATGCTACAGTACAGCTGTGTGTGGTAGCTGCCTGGTCCCATTCTGTAAGTGCTGTGGACTCTTCTACAGTTGTCATGCCATGTGACTTTGGCATGACAACGAAGGAACAAAAAGAGAGAGGAGTCGCCTGAAACACGAACAAACAGCACTGGAAAGTCCCAGATTTAGATAAGCCAGAGCAATGTGTGGAAGGCAGGTAGGTGGGTGGACACAGACATAAATACATTTAGCCCCCTGTAAAAAAAAAAAAAGCCAACATAACCAATTGCTTAATCAGCATTATTCTGTGAGTTCAGTGGACTTCAAAATGACAATCAGTATTACAAATTAATGTTTGCTCAAAACCACTCAAAACCATGCCCACCATTATCACATTTCCCAGCATGCTTTATTGCAGGTGGATTTTCTGAATAGTTTGTTTCAATATCTGTGCTTATGCACGTACATTGATTGGGTGATTAATCGTATGCTACACAAAAATAAATACCATACATTTTTCTTAACTAATCCAATGCACTCATTACTGAGATGGCTGTTCCAGTTTATATGATTCTGGTACTCTCTATAACCACTCCATCCTACTCTGCAGTCATTTTCAATGCAGGTTGCGGGTGATTAAGTTAAAATTGCTGTATATTCTCACTCTAGCTGGATTCCAATAGAATACAATGCCAAATTGAGCCTGCAAAAAACATCAGTAAAAGGGTTAAGATCTATAAAATCCATAGTACTCCATCTAAGAGCATCATATCCCAGGCATCTTATTTGTGTTTCTCAAAACTGGGATAGGAGATTATTCACGTTATTGTAAATGGGATATGATGTAGTAATGTGCAGTTCGCAAATTATTCGTTATTTTTTAAGAACTATTTTTACTGACAGTAAGTCATGATTTGATTTTCTGAGTGACTCGTTCATTTCAGTCGTTCGTTTGACCTGGTGGCCACAAAGAATTCTACAGCTGGATTAATACGCGCTCCTCCGGTGACTTGCACTGATCAACAACTGTCTGTCATATAGACTGAGTGCACAAAACATTAGGAACACCTGCCCTTTCCATGACATAGACTGACCAGGTTAATCCAGGTGAAAGCTATGCTCCCTTATTGATGTAATTTGTTAAATCCACTTCCATCAGTGTAGATGAAGGGGAGGAGACAGGTTAAATACGGTTTTTAAGCCTTGAGACAATTGAGACATGAATTGTGTGTGTGCCATTCAGAGTGTGAATGGGAAAGACAAAATATTTAAGTGCGTTTGAACTGAGTATGGTAGTAGGTGCCAGGCGCACCGGTTTGAGTGTGTCAAGAACTGGCTTTTTCATGCTCAACAGTTTCCCATGTGTATCAAGAATGGTCCACCACCCGAAGGACATCCAGCCGACTTGACACAACTGTGGGAAGCGTTGGAGTCAACATGGGCCAGCATCCCTGTGGAATGCTTTCGACACCTTGTAGAGTCCATGGCCCGACGAATTGAGGTTGATCTGAAGGCAAAAGGGGGTGCAACTCAATATTAGGAAGATGTTCCTAATGTTTTGTACACTCAGTGTATGTGCGCAGGCAAAATAGATCACGCTGCAGGCAGCATAGAGAAGAAACATACATGTTTAGAACTGATAATTGATCACATGGCGCAAGAATGAATGCAAATAGTTGATTATTGAATGTTATGATGGACGCATCTTTGTAGAACCAAAACATACACAGCCTCTGCTCAAAAAAACTTGAGAATGAACCGTTTGGTGTGCTGCAGTTCGTGAGCGATGTTGTGCTTATCACTCTAACCGCAGTCAAGCAATGCATTCCGCCAAGAGTCGTTCACAATCTAGTACAGTTGCGGCCACAACTAGACCTCGTTTCAAATGTACCGATAAATAATCTTATTTGTATGCCTAGCCATCAACAAAGGTACATTGGTTAAAGCACGCTTTTAAAATTCTGTCACAAATGACAGCTCCAATAAGCCCCCTATGCTGAACGACATTTTGAACGAGAGGCTTGTAGAATCATTACTATTTCGAGTTGTCAGTTCACCGTTCGCCCGTATGGGCGTGCGTGCTCTGGGCATTACTGACTCATATGAACGAAATGAGTCCAAAGATTCGTTCTTTTGACTGAATGAGTCAAACATCAGATTCATTAAAAAGAGCCAAACTTCTCATCCCTGATGTCAACTCAAAAACAGAATACTTGAGTGTTTCGAAAAATAATGTGATATTGGTGTGCATGTAGACATCGTCAGTGAACGAGTTTTGAAATGAGTGGAATGGCTGGTTGAAGCGGAGTATGAATAGGAGATGGACAGCATTCTTAAGTTTGAGGCTCTTGCACAAAAGGCTCTTGCATAAAAACTTTGCTTAGCTATTGACCTATCCCGTTCTGCAAAAATGCCGGACAAGTTCAATAAGGGAGGGCTCATTTTCTCCCTTACATATTGCAATTTTGGATCGATCCATCCAAGAGAGAGTGTGTGTCTGTCTATGTGTGTGTGTGTGTGTGTGTGTCTGAGTGGGGGGGGGGGAGCGGAGCGGTCCGACCCGCCAACCAGGAATAGAAAATAACTAATGACCAGCCTGCTTGGGTAGCAAAAACACATTTAGGAAGTCAGGAAGTCAGGAGCCAGTTGCAGAGGGATGTGTTTGGTCCTAGGGTCCTTAGCTTAGTGATGTGCTCTTGTAACGGATGTGAAATGGCTAGCTAGTTAGCGGGTATGCGCTAGTAGCGTTTCAATCAGTTACGTCACTTGCTCTGAAACCTAGAAGTAGTGTTGCACCTTGCTCTGCAAGGGCTGCGGCCTTTGTGGAGCGATGGGTAACGATGCTTCGTGGGCGACCGTTGTTGATGTGTGCAGAGTTTCCCTGGTTCGCGCCCGTGTCGGGGCGAGGGGACGACGTAAAGTTCTATCTGTTACATTGATGCTGTTGACCCGGATCACTGGTTGCTGCGGAAAAGGAGGAGGTTGAAAGGGGGGTGAGTGTAACGGATGTGAAATGGCTAGCTAGTTAGCAGGTACGCGCTACTAGCGTTTCAATCAGTTACGTCACTTGCTCTGAAACCTAGAAGTAGTGTTGCACCTTGCTCTGCAAGGGCCGCGGCTTTTGTGGAGCGATGGGTAACGACGCTTCGTGGGCGACTGTTGTTGACTTGTGCAGAGGGTCCCTGGTTCGCGCCCGTGTCGGGGCGAGGGGACGGTCTAAAGTTATACTGTTACACTTTGAGGGCACTATGTTGTTGAACGCTGAGCTCTAGTCAATTAACAGCAATCTCACATAGGTGTTCCTTTTGTGCAGGTGGGAAAGGTTAAGTGTGGAGTGCAATAGAGATTGCGTCATCTGTCGATCTGTTGGTGCGGTATGCAAATTGTTTTTGGTCTAGGGTTTCTGGGATGACCGGCCTTTCAAAGTTATTCATGACTACAGACATGAGTGCTACCGGGCGGTAGTCATTTTGATAGGTTACCTTGGTGTTCTTAGGCACAGGGACTATGGCGGTCTGCTTGAAACATGTAGGTATTACAGACTGTCGGGGAGAGAACAGCTGGTGCTCTCATGCATGGTTCAGTGTTGCTTGCCTCAAAGCGAGCATAGAAGGCATTTAGCTCGTCTGGTAGGCTTGCATCATTGGGCAGCTCGCGGTTGGGATTCCCTTTGTAATCCTTAATAGTTTGCAAGCCCTGCCACATCCGACGAGGATCAGAGTCGGTTTAGTAGGAATGGATCTCAGTCCTGTATTGACACTTTGCCTATTTGATGGGTCATCAAATAGGAAAGTCTACAAAGTTAACCTAGTCTACTGATTAGCGATGTCTGGACAAGTATTAATCAGCAAGTTTTTTAAGAAAACCACCCAGATAAGATAAATGAATTGATGTTGAAATGCAGGAGAGGGACACTAATGCACACGACGAGCAAGCATCATGTCCGAACGAAACACAGCCTGCTAACATACAGACAAAATGGCTGATGCATGACCCAGTAGATGGGGTGAATTATTTTTGTGTGAAATGTGCAATCACTTGCTGCATTGACCCAAATTAGAGACCACCCTTGCCCAGAGGAACAGCTTTCCCATGAGGGATGCTATGACAATGTGTTCAGGGGGACAACAATAACCATGTCAGATGAGAGTACGATCCACGCTTTCACTGAAACTAGGCAGCAGTACATTCAGCATCTAATTGATTGGCTGTACAAGAGATTCCCCGAAGACGATATGGATTTACTGACCTGCTTTGACGTCGTCGTAAATCCTTGCTCGAAGAAATGGTGAGTTAAATAAGGAGCCTTATTGGCTTTATTTTGAATTTAATCAATAAGCCTAAAACAATAGATCCAATTGACCTACCGGTAGCCAAGGGGACAACATTTGTTTGTGAAGATGATTTGCATAATATACATGTGATTTCTCTCGTTCTGAGCACTGTGGGTGGATGCCCTAATGTGTTAAGCACCCAATGCATATGGATGTCCAGTCAATTTTTCAAATATCCAGTAAATTAAAATCTTGGAGACCCTGTCACACACACACAACCACCATGCATTGTTACTACTATTTATTATTTATCATGATGCTCAGCCAATTTAACCCTGATTTTATGCATATACAGTGCCTTCAGAAAGTATTCACACCTCTTGACTTTTTCCACAATTTGTTGTGTTACAGCCTGAATTTAAAATGGATTAAATTGAGATTTTGTGTCACTGGTTTACACACAATACCCTATAATGTCCAGTGGTGGAAGAAGTCCACATTGTCATACTTGACTAAAAGTATAGCTACCTTGATAGAAAGTTACTCAAGTAAAAGCGAAAGTCACCCAGTAAAATACTATACTCAGCAAACAAAGAAACGTCCTCTCACTGTCAACTGCGTTATATTTTCAGCAAACTTAACATGTGTAAATATTTGTATGAACATAACAAGACTCAACAACTGAGACATAAGTTGAACAT
Organism: Salvelinus fontinalis; assembly: GCF_029448725.1. Lineage (NCBI taxonomy): Eukaryota > Metazoa > Chordata > Actinopteri > Salmoniformes > Salmonidae > Salvelinus > Salvelinus fontinalis. Next base: position 5,170,529 of record NC_074684.1, on the reverse strand, counting down.
ATTCCACAGACATGTGATTAACAGAAATGTAATAATGTGTCCCTGAACAAAGGGGGGGGGGGGGTCAAAATTAACAGTCAGTATCTGGTGTGGCCACCAGCTGCAGTAAGTACTGCAGTGCATTTCCTCCTCATGGACTGCACCAGATTTGCCAGTTCTTGCTGTGAGATGAGTGACCCTACTCTTCCACCAGGGCACCTGCAAGTTCCCGGACATTTCTGGGGGGAATGGCCCTAGCCCTCACCCTCAGATCCAACAGGTCCCAGACGTGCTCAATGGGCCTGAGATCCGGGCTCTTCACTGGCCATGGCAGAACACGCACAGAACGAGCAGTATGACAGATGGCATTGTCATGCTAGAGGGTCATGTCAGGATGAGCCTGCAGGAAGGGTACCACATGAGGGAGGAGGATGTCTCTTCCCTGTAACGCACAGCGTTGAGATTGCCTGCAATGACAACAAGCTCAGTCCGATGATGCTGTGACACACCGCCCCAGACCATGATGGACCCTCCACCTCCAAATCGATCCCGCTCCAGAGTACAAGCCTCGGTGTAACGCTCATTCCTTCGACGTTAAACACGAATCCGACCATCACCCCTGGTGAGACAAAACCGAGACGCGTCAGTGAAGAGAACTTTTTGCCAGTCCTGTCTGGTCCAGCGACGGTGGGTTGTTGCCGGTGATGTCTGGTGAGGACCTGTCTTACAACAGGCCTACAAGCCCTCAGTCCAGCCTCTCTCTGCCTATTGCGGACAGTCTGAGCACTGATGGAGGGATTGTGCGTTCCTGGTGTAACTCGGGCAGTTGTTGTTGCCATCCTGTACCTGTCCCGCAGGTGTGATGTTCCCGATGTACCGATTCTGTGCAGGTGTTGTTACATGTGGTCTGCCACTGCGAGGACGATCAGCTGTCTGTCCTGTCTCCCTGTAGTGCTGTCTTAGGTGTCTCACAGTACAGACATTGCAATTTATTGCCCTGGCCACATCTGCAGTCCTCATGCTTCCTTGTAGGTTGCCTAAGGGACCCTGGGCATCTTTCTTTTGGTGTTTTTCAGAGTCAGTAGACCTGCAGCAAAGTCAGATTAGCATATAGGCATATCGTTTTTTTTTATGCTGATCTTAACTTTGTTGTACATGATGTCTCCGCCATTATTTCATATGACCGAAAACGACTTGTGGACATCAGAACAGTGATCACTAACCTTGATTTGGTTCGGCAGCACTAGACGTTCTGTTTACTCAGGCCCAGGCCCTAATCTCCGGGAGTTGAAAGAGGAAGCCGTGGCGAAAAAAAGGCAGTCGAGATAGACTGCCATTTTTCTATTGGCGAATGTGCAGTCACTGGAGAACAAACTGGATGAACTCGACACTATCCTATCAACGGGATCTGAAGAACTGTTATATGTTTCCCAGAGTATTGGCTGAACAAGGACATAGAAAATATACTGTATATCTATTAAGAAGTAGAATACCTCATGACAAGCTGCAGACCATACTATTTACCAGGAGAGTTTTCATCTATATTTTTTGTAGCTGTCTATTTACAACCACAACCCGATGCTGGCTCTAAGACTGCACTCAATGAACTGTATAGAGTCATATGCAAACAAGAAAAATGTACATCCAGAGGCAACGCTTCTCGTAGCCAGAGATTATATTGCAGGGAAACTAAAATCTGTTTTAACTCATATTTACCAGCATGTCACCTGTGCAATTACCAAGATAGCAAAAAATGTCCTCCCGCTTACTATTTGCCGCAGCCCTCTCCCATATGACCACTATAAGCCCTTGGCAGGCTGCCTTTGCAACTCTGAAATTTTGCCACCACTCAGAGAACATCTTTAAGCCCTAGGCAACCCATCTAGCCATAAGATCATTTGAAAGACAATAGCAAGGAATTTCTCTAATCTCAAATTCGGCCTGCCACTTTACAGCCAACCACAGCCAGCCAGAGGCCGCAAGCTGTTTTTGTTGTTTCTATAAATACCTTACATTTGTTGTGATTTTTATTTGATTAGATTTATTTGCCCATTTAAAAACACAATACAAACACACATGTGAACATGTGAACTTAATGCATTCACAATCACTGAGGACGACACAAAAACAAGTGACACACCTACCCAGATAGCAAAAATCCCCCCCCCCCCCACTTGCTATTTCTCTCTGTCGCTACGCCCATGGCTATAAATTCCTACCGCCATTGGGCGAGTGGAGTTTGCAGCTCAAGACGTAATTTACATCACTGGCGGGTAGCCCCCATTCAGAGGACCATATAAGCAGGCCGCTTTTGCATCTCTGGCGTTTAGCCTCCACTCAGAGGACCGTTATACGCTCTAGGCAAGCCATCAAGCCCTGAGATAATTTGAAAGACAATAGCAAGGAATTTCTCTCATCTCAAATTTGGCCTGCCACCTTCCAGCTAACCACAGTCTGTTTTTGTTGTGATCTCTAAACCTTAGCCGGCTTTTATTGTGATTTAAATTTGATGGCTACATTTGATGGCAACATGGCTTAAGGACAACAAAGTCAAGATATTGGAGTGGCCATCACAAAGCCCTGACCTCAATCCCATTGTGGGCAGTACTGAAAAAGCGTGTGCGAGCAAGGAGGCCTACTAACCTGACTCAGTTACACCAGCTCTGTCAGGAGGAATGGGCCAAAATTCACCCAACTTATTGTGGGAAGCTTGTGGAAGGCTACCTGAAACGTTTGACCCAAGTATAACAATTTAAAGGCAATGCTACCAAATACTAATTGAGTTTATGTAAACTTCTGACACACTGGGAATGTGATGAAAGAAATAAAAGCTGAAATTAATCATTCTCTCTACTATTATTCTGACATTTCACATTCTTCAAACAAAGTGGTGATCCTAAGTGACCTAAGACAGGCAATTTTTACTCGGATTAAATGTCAGGAATTGTGAAAAACGAGTGTGAGTTCAATGAGTGCTGATATGCGTAATGATGGTGACAGGTATGCGTAATGAAGGGCAGCCTGGCGCCCTCGAGCGCCAGAGAGGGGGAGCGGGAGCAGGCGTGACAGAAGGCTTTAGGAGAGATAATATTTAATAGTTTTAAACCTCCAAACTCATTTTTGTTATATAAATATGCCCATTTGACTTTATATGGTTTGAAAAAGGATTATCCTGGAGTCAGTAGAGCCATGACTAAATATGTAAGCTGCGATACCACTAGATAATTCATGAGGGTACTTTTCCCATAAATGGACAGGTGTTTCCCTCTCCACTTCAATTCATAGCCCAGGCATTTATTTGTTTAAACAGGCGCTTATTAGAGACAGGCTTCTATTTGAGCCAGGCGTCTATTTCCTTAATGCACACAGCATTTGCTAATTTGCATAGTTCATTGTTTAATTCCAGAATTCACTCCTACCATTTTAATACATTTCTTAATGTACTGCACTAATTTGTTTACATGTACACACTGTGTCACGTTCCTTTTGTCTTAGTATGCCTCTATTTAGAATTTAAAAAAACTTTTTCCTTGACATAATAATTTTTCTCCTCTTTGACTATGCATTTTCGGCAGTTCTTACTTGCGCCACTAGAGGGCGATCAGTCAAATTTTAGGGGTCTGTACTCCCAAAGTTGTTGCCTGTTTTTGTGCTTGGCAGTTAGCTAGCAGTTCAAAGCTGTGAGCAGCCAATGGCTAGCAGTTTATTAATGCCGATAAAAAAGCATGATTGCCATCATTTCTTTAAAATCATTATTACATTTCTTTATGTTACAAATCAAACATTAAACCTTGTAAACAATTCATTGTAATCCATGGTAACCTCATAAGCAATTCATTTAGAACCACCATTTATTTGAAACAGTCGTTTATTTGCTGAAACGTGTGCTGGCTATTAAAACAGGCGGCTATTTGAGACTCAGCATTTCATTAACGTTTTCTGTCAATGTTAATAGTTGCAAGATTGCTGAACACCAAGCACATCAACTTCACCATCTGCCCATTTCATTGGGAAACCATATGGAAATGTTAAGTTTGTACCTTTTTAGAGAACCAATCTGTAGTATAGTATACTTATCATATACTGAAAAAAAGATATAAACACAACATGCAACAATGTCAATGATTTTACTGAGTTACAGTTCATATAAGTCAATCAGTCAATTGAAATAAATGCATTAAGCCCTAATCTATGGACTTCACATTATTGGGAATACAGATATGCATTTGTCAGTCACAGATACATAAATAAAAACGTAGGGGCATGGATCAGAAAACCAGTCAGTATCTGTGGTGACCACCATTTGCCTCATGCAGCGTGACACAACTCCTTCGCATAGAGTTGATCAGGCTGTTGATTGTGGCCTGTGGAATGTTGTCCCACTCCTCCTCAATGTCTGTGCGAAGTTGCTGGATATTGGTGGGAACTGGACACGCTGTCGTACACGTCGTTCCAGAGCATGCCAAACGTGCTCAATGGGTGACATGTCTGGTGAGTATGCAGGGCATGGAAGAACTGGGACATTTTCAGCTTCCAGGAATTGTGTACAGATCCTTGCGACATGGGGTCGAGCATTATCATGTTGAAACATGATAGTGGCGGATGAATTGCACAACAATGTGCCTCAGGATCTTGTCACGGTTTCTCTGTGCATTCAAATTGCCATCGTTTTAAATGCAATTACCTTCGTTATCCGTAGCTTATGCATGCCCATACCATAACCCTACCACCATGGGGGACTCTGTTCAAAACGTTGACATCAGCAAACCGCTCACCCACACGACACCACACACGTGGTCTGCGGTTGTGAGGCCGGTTGGGCGTACTGCCAAATTCTCTAAAACGATATTGGAAACGGCATATGGTAGAGAAAATAAAAGCTCTGGTGGACATTCCTGCAGTCAGCATGCCAATTGCATGCTCCCTCAAAACTTGAGACATCTTTGGGCATTGTGTTGTGTGACAAAACTGCACATTTTAGAGTGGCCTTTTATTGTCCCCAGCACAAGGTACACCTGTGTAATGATCATGCTGTTTAATCAGCTTCAACTTTAAATTTGTCCAAATACTTTTGGTTCCCTAAAATGGGGGGACTATGTACAAAAAGTGCTGTAATTTCTTAACAGTTCACCCGATATACCATCAAATAAAAGCTGACAGTGTGCACTTCATAGTCATTGTATAATTCATTCAAATCCAAAGTGCTGGAGTACAGACCCAAAACTACAAAACATTTGTCACTGTCCAAATATTTTTGGACCTCACTGTATCTGAATTGCGACAGGAGTACTGGGGTGCTGTACCACACGTAAACATTCACAGTTTTAGATGTACATTTATCAGGAATCAACATAAATGTACTTTTTGTATATATTGTTTGTGTAGATATCCTTATTTCATGTATTTTCTAAATTGACATCAGACAGCTCACCAATGGAAGTATGGTTTCCACTGTGTACAGCATAAGCGACAAATGAAAAGCAACAGCTTGTGTGAAATCAATGAATGCACAATAACCATTCACACATCTAGATCACACATTACCAACCATTGAAAGACAACCATAATGCTTTGTGTCAAATCAATTATACAATAAGTGCTGCTTATTCTATATATCCACTACGGTATATTGCCTACCGATATGACTTTGGTGTAATATACAGTATGGCTATAAATTCCACTGAGAAATTAGAGAAATTAAAACGTAAAACAGCTCACACGCAAAGAGAGTGTGTACGGAATTTGAATCCTTTTACACTACATCATCTCTAATCACCATCTCCACAGATATCAATCATGCTCTCACATCAATCTGAAATCCTGTCATTTGTATTTCACAAATCCCAAACTACCAGCCTCATGCAGAATGCTGAACAAATCCAAAAGTAACTCACCTATCACTACTAGGTACGTGCCTGCCCAGTAGTCCACAGTGGGTGACAGTTTGGACATGTATTTGTTGTCCTCCTCCATCCTCCTCTTCCACAGACAGACCAGTAGGGACCAGTATTCACACACCCCAAAGGGTGCCAGCGATAGAATTTTACCTCTGACAGGGAAACAGGCTCTTCTGAGTAAGGCTTATTCTTCACATTATTGACATTACCACAGAAAGCATATTCAGATGTGCACATCACACACACACACACACACACACACACACACACACACACACACACACACACACACACACACACACACACACACACACACACACACACACACACACACACACACACACACACACACACACACACACACACACACACACACACACACACACACACACACACACACACACACTCCTGTCCTGTCCTCTTTCTATGCTCCTGTCAACATTTCACTTGCACCCGTTTGTGCGAACATCCTTTTTCAGCACTGTGTTTGAGTGTGTGTGGGTGTGTGTGTTGTGGTCGTCCCTACAACGACCTAAGTGCAGGGAAAGCCCCCGGGACCTGTCGTTCCAGAGGATTCTCATCAGAGAGGAGCCGCACCACAGCTTTACTGTAGTATTCATTAAAGTCCACCAAAACAATTACTATAATATATACTACAGTTTTCTTTTACTACAGTATTTATACTATATTTAACTATAAATACTAATATATAACAGTATACAACCAGCCCAGCCACAAGGGAAAGGGAAGGGAAAGGGGATACCTAGTCAGTTTCACAACTTTATGCATGCAACCGAAATATGTTTTCCGCATTTAACCCAACCCCTCTGAATCAGAGAGATGACATGGACGTCGATTAAGGCAGCCTCCCGCTGCGGAATGCGGAAAACATATTTCGGTTGAATGCATTAAGCTGTGAAACTGACTAGGTGAAACTGACTAAGCAAAAAATAGGTGTTTTTTAATAGCCTCCTTTGTTTTTATTAATATATACAATATATGAAATACTTTTGTACACTGTCTAGCATTCAAAATAATAGATAAATATCTCTAAATCCCCCAAACATTTTACAACATCTCAACACATCATCAGTGGGATTAGCCAATTTGTTAGCCCATAGTAGTTTCTACAAAGCAAATATAGATTTTGCAGTATAAAGGAATTACATATGTGTCCTTATTAAATAACAGTTAAATAAAATGGAAAATGTGTTATTTGTCATGTTTTTGTCATTTTGAAAGTGTTTTTACATGGTGCCAAAATCAAGGGACAATTACTACCGCAATTCAAGAAGCACCTCTTTTCTCCCAACAACAAACGCTGTCATTATCTTGTAAACACTTGTGCAACACTCAGCAGGTGCTTTAGTGTGTTCTTTCACTCCCGTAATCTTCTGGCAAGGTGAAACAAATCTGCCTGTCTGCCCTTGAGCAAGGCAGTTAACCCCCCAACAACACCTGTTCCCCGGTTGCTGATGACATGGACGTCGATTAAGGCAGCCTCCCGCATCTCTCTGATTCAGAGGGGTTGGGTTAAATGCGGAAAACATATTTCGGTTGAATGAATTAAGTTGTGAAACTGACTAGGTATCCCCCTTCTCCCTTCCCTTTGCCTTGTGGCTGGGCTGGTTGGACAAGGTCATGCTCCGCTCTCAAATGGCCATAAGGGGCTTTGATGTGGAAAATAGACATTCCCTCTATTGACGCTATAGTCTCCTTTCAAGGGATGTATAGCTTAGGAAAAAAAGGTGTGGAAACAACACGGAACGTTAGTTGAAATGAGAAGCGGGGAGTAACAGAAATGCTAACGCTAATAATGCTAATGTATAATAGTATATACGGTGCCTTCAGAAGGCATTCATTCCCCTTTACTTGTAGGCCGTCATTGTAAATAAGAATTTGTTCTTAACTGACTTGCCCAGTTAAATGAAGGTTCAATTAAAATGTTGTTGTGCTACTGTACAGCGTGAATTCAAATTGATACCGACAACTTGAAAATATGTTTTTACACATTTTTGAAAATTTATTGAAAATTAAATATAGAAATATATCTACATAAGTATTCACACCCGGGTCAATACTTTGTTGAAGCACATTTGGCAGTGATTGCAGCTGTGAGCTTTCTACACCTGGATTGTGCAACATTTGCCCATTTATTATTTTCAAAATGATTCAAGCTCTGTCAAATTGGTTGTTGTTCATTGCTGGAAAACCATTTTCAGGTCTTGACATAGATTTTCAAGTAGATTTAAGTCAAAACTATAACTCGGCCACTCAGGAAGATTCCATGTCTTCTTGGTAAGCAACCCCAGAGTAGATTTGGCCTTGTGTTTTAGGTTATTGTCCTGCTGAAAGGTGAATTCATCTCCCAGTGTCTGGTGGAAAATAGACAGAACTAGGTTTTCTTGTAGGATTTTGCCTGCGCTTAGCTAAATTCCATTTAATTTTTATACTGGAAAAGTCCCCAGTCCTTAACGATTACAAGCACACCCATAACATGATGCAACTACCACTTTGCTTGAAAATATGGAGAGTGGTGCTCAGTAATGTGTTCTATTGGATTTGACCCAAACATAACACAGAGAGGTGGCTGCCTACCTACAGATTTCATATCATTTGCCACTTTAATAAATGGAACGCTAGTCACTTTATTAATGCCACTTTAAGAATGTTTACATATCTCGCTTACTCATCTCATATGTATATACTGTATCCTTCACTATCTATTCTTTACAATCTATTGCATTTTAGCCGCTCATCCATATATTTTATACTTATATATTCTCATCCCGTTCCTTTACTAGATTGTGTGTATTAGGTTTTGTTGTGAAATTTGTTAGATATTAGGTTTTGTTGTGGAATTTGTTAGATATTAGGTTTTGTTGTGGAATTTGTCAGATATTACCTGTTAGATGCTGTCGGATCTAGAAGCATAAGCATTTCACTACACTTGCAATAACATCTGCTAACCATGTGTATGTGACCAATAAAATGTGATTTGATTTGATTTGACTTTCTAAGCACATTTTTACTCCTGAACTTATTTAGGCTTACCATAACAATGAGGTTGAGTACTTATGACATTTCAGCTTTTCATTTTTTATTAATTTGTCAAAATTTCTAAAAACATAATTCCACTTTGATATTATGGGGTATTGTGTGTAGGCCAGTGACAAAAAAATCTAAATAGAATAATTTTTAACAAAATGTTAAAAAGCTAAGTGGTCTGAATACTTTCTGAAAGCACTGTAATACAGCGTAATACTTAAACACTATTTACCATAAACAAAAGTTGCATAAATAGCATTTACATGCTCCAATACTATCTTACTCCTGCCTGGCTCTCTGTACACAATCTCATCAGCCGTTGGGCTCCAAGCCTCAGAACAGAACTCAGTCTCTCCACTCAGACCGCTACATTTGGGATTAACATGAACACGGAGGTGCTTAGGAAGACGACTGAAGCCTCAACCAGATAGATTAGAATATGTACGTGTTGTGTGTGAGTAGGTGAGTGAGACAGAGGACATCCAGAGGCTGTCAGAGGGTAGATGGTGTGCAGTGTGTAGAAATGTAATGCATAGAACCAGAAATACCTCCAGTAATTTCAACAGCTAAAGGAGACAAAACTAAGAGCCAGAAAGAAAGAACTCATGCAGGTAGACCTGGAAGACATGCTTTACACAACCTGACTGAACCACATTCTCACCAAAGATACATTTAACACGGCATCCTCGCTTTGAATAGAGTATTCCCTTTGTCAGGATGTGTGCAAATAGTTAGGCATATGATGAGCTCCTAAAGACATATATGTCTGGATCAGGACTCAGGAGAGAGAACAACATCAGAGACAGAAGAACACGCTTTAAAACCCTCTGTTAATAATGCATAATCCGTACTGAACAAAAATATAAACGTAACATGCAACAATTTCTAAGATTTTACTGAGTTACAGTTCATATAAGGAAATCAGTCAATTGAAATAAATTCATTAGACCCTAATCTATGGATTTCACATGACTGGGCAGGGGCACAGCCATGGGTGGGCCTAGGGAGTTGTTGGGAGCCAGGCCCAGCAAATCAGAATGAGTCTCCTCCCGCCCACCGGTTGGACATACTTCAGAATTTTCTAATACAATGCTGGAGGCGGCTTATGGTAGAGAAATTAACCTTACATTCTTTGGCAATAGCTCTGGTGGACATTCCTGCAGTCAACATGCTAATTGTACGCTCCCTCAAAACTTGAGAAATCTGTGGCATTGTGTTGTGTGACAAAATGGCACATTTTATATTGTTCCCAGCACAAGGTGCACCTGTGTAAAGATCCTGCTGTTTAATCAGCTTCTTGAAATGCCACATTTATCAGGTGGATGGATTATCTTTGGTCACTAACAGGGAGGTAAACAAATTTGTGCACAAAATATGAAAGAAATAAGCTTTTTGTGCATATGGAACATTTCTGGGATCTTTTATTTCAGCTCATGAAACACTTGACCTTGTTGCGTTTATATTTTTGTTCAGTATACTAGGGTCTGTATTGATGAAGCTCTCTCATGCACAGGAAATAAGTTCATTCCACACCGCAAGTTATAGATTCATAAATAAAGAGCGTAACCCCAATGGCAGGCTGTCAGAGTGGAGATATTCAGGGAGAAATAAGCTGCTTGTTTTGGTGGAAACTGAGCATCCAAAGACCTTTAGCTTTTTAGCCCACATGAGATCAAATACGATTTGGTTTAATAAACTTTTCATGAATTCAAAAAGGTTAGATCAGCAGAATTCTAACATTATCCCTCACGTGGGATGTTTCTCAACATTGACACTGAAGCTGATTTTCTTGTTAAATAACTACTCAGTATGTACAGGTCTTGACATGAATAGGCTACTTTGCAGGGCAAAAATAGACAGTGTACCAAATGACCATTATTTGTATTTACCAAATGTGTTATTGTATTATTATTATTAGACTTGAGCAATAATTGTCTGAGATGTGAGGATAGCCTACCCTGTCTATTCTACATTAGGAGAAAGGTTGCAATTTATTTTTCTGATTCACTTTTATTTCATAATCAGTAGTAAAGCGGGACATTCCACTGCAGTTCACATTTCCTTCCAGTAGGGTGCAGAATTGAGACTGGCCACCGTACCCATAGCAACGATTACAACAACAAACCACCATCATGTAGCTCGCGATGTTGCCACTACACTTTTTCCAAACTTGGGTTGTGTAGAAGCGAAGTAATAAGCTTAACTAGATAGCTAGCTAAGAAAAAGATGAGTCAAACCGGTAACCTACGCGAGGATACGGAGGAGGCTGTACCTTCCGTGGACTCTGAAAATCCAGAGGAGAGAATTGCAGCCCGTCGCCTCCGGATAGCTGCACGAAGTGAAGCCAAGAAAAGGTAGCTAACGTTAGCTGGCTTCTGTTTGGGATAGCACCTGTTAGCCACCTGTTGAAACTGTTAGCTTAGCTGTTTAGCTATTGCAGGTGAGGTGTACTCTGTCCTCTGCAACTTTAGTGTTAGCTATAGCTAGCTATATATATATGCCAAAATAAGATGTACTTTTCCCATCTGTCATTCAGACAAGAACTGGGAGATGACTCCCATGAAAAGAAAGAAATCAAAGAGGAGGCCAGAAAAAGCCAGCATCAAGTGGAACAGAGTGAGAAGGTACCATTAGGCCTATGTTATTGTTAGCATTAGAAATTCATTTGAAGCAATGAAACATAACGTTAACACAACACAACACACACACACTACATGTTTCTTTCTCTCATTCCCCCCAGCGTATGATAAAGCTGCAGAGTGATGGGACGGAGCTGGTCACCAACATCCAGGTAGCAGCTGATTCTAGGGAATCGCAGCGTCAAACAGAGGTGGAGGAGGCCCACAGACTCAGGTACCATACCCAGGATCAGTGACTGTGCCCCGCAGCAGTTGTAGTCGAAGTGCTCCCTCTGTTGGCCATGGACTGTAAATGCGTGCTGGAATCTCATTGTGACAAAAAGCAGGTCAAACTAATACAACCTCCTCACAGCACCGCTCAACAAAAAAAACTGTTCTCCCAATAATTGAAACGTTGTTAATTATCAACCAAACATGTTCTCAAACCCTCCTCTCCGACCTCCCTCTATCTCTCTCCCCTCCCACCCCTTCCCCCTGAGCAGGGTGGAGAAGCTGGAGAATGAGGCCAAGTCGAGCCTGGAGAAGTTTGAGGAGATCACCAGGAAGTGGACGGTGGCAAAGATGAAGGAGATCCCCCAGGACCTGAGAGACTCTCTGAGCAGCCAGCAGCAGCTGTGTGCCCTGCTCATAGAGGACAAGAACAAACTCATCCACGAGCTGCAGCAGGTAGTGTGTGTGTGTGTGTGTGTGTGTGTGTGTGTGTGTGTGTGTGTGTGTGTGCCTGTGTGTATTCATTTGTTTTGTCTGTATGTATAATGTGTGTGCGTGTGTAGGAGATGAAGTTAAGTGACGATCGCTACGTCAAAAATCTGAAGAAGCAGGCAGAGGATGTGGACCTGATGATTGAGAGAATGGAGGACCAGGTCAAGTTTCTGATGGGCTCCTACAGGGATGAACTGGACCAGATAGAGGTGGGACACATTCAGATTCAGTGTTTAATCCTCACATGTACAGGCTTGCAGGTGTGAATGCAGGGTACTGTGAAAATCTTCGGCTCCAAGCTAAAACATGCAGGACTAAGTGAAATAAAAGAATGAAAATGGTGATAAAAAACAACAACAATATAAATATAAATAGCACTATATAGTAAAGACTATTGAGGGTGTGGGGGGTAATGACCATAGGGGGAGCAACATGACCATTTAGAAGGTGTGGGGACCAAGTGAAAAAAAAACAATGCAAATTCTAATAAAAACAATCTATAATATACATATTAAAAACTGAAACAGTGATGAATGTAGTTGGGATGTGGGCAGAGTAAAAGTCAGTTTGGGGGGTGTTTGGGAAATGTCCATAGTGGGAGCAGCATGTAAGGTAAGTGACCGTTGAGTGGGTGTTGGGGGGAAATGTCCATAGGAGGAGTAGGAGGCGGAAGCAGGTAGCTGGTGGTGGCTATTCAGCAAACTATTGGCCAGTCTATTGCCATGATGCTGCTGTACTTCCTGCGTCTGAGGAATTGAAGCGGGGAGAACAGGACATGGCTGGGGTCCTTGATGATCTTCTTGGCCTTCCTGCGACACCTGGTGTTGTAGGTGTCCTGTAGGGCGGGCAGTGTGCACCCAACGGTGGTTGAAGAGTCGCTGTCGTGCCTTCTTCACCACGGTGTCCGTATTGGTTAGACCATTTCAGCTTCTCTGAGATGTGTATGCCGAGGAATTTGGAAGTTATTGGCCGTCTCCACGGCGGCCCTGTTGATGAGGATGGGGGCGTGTCCAGCCTGGTTCCTCCTGAAGTCCACAATCAGCTCCTTTGTTTTGCTAACGTTGAGGGAGAGGTTGTTTACCTGGCGCCACGCCGTCAGAGTGCCTACCTCCTCCCTGTAGGGTGTCGTTGTTGGTATACAGGCCTACTACTGTTATGCGTCAGCGAATTTGATGATGGAGTTGGAACTGTGTGAGGCTATGCAGTCGTGGGTATACAGGGAATTACAGGAGGGGACTGAGGACGCACCCTTGTGGGGCCCCCGTGTTGAGAATGATTGTCAAGAAGGTAATGTTGCCTACCTTCCCCACCTTGGGGTGGCCCGTCAGGAAGTCCAGGACACAGTTGCATAGGGAGGAGTTCAGACCCATGAGCTTCGTGATGAGCTTATAGGGCACTATGGTATTTAAGGCCGAGCTGTAGTCGATGAACAGCGTCCACACATTCCCTAGGGGTTACCCCTTGGTGGGTGATCCACGAGCTGACATGAACGATATGAGCCTGGTGGGAGGACCTAAAGGAGGACGGGCTCATTGTATTGGGTGGAATGGAATGAATGGAAAGGAGTCAAACATGTGGTTTCAATACGTTGGATGTGTTTTATTCATTACAATGAATCCATCCTCCAATAGCTCGTCCAATCAGCTTCCACTGAGCCACCTTCTGTCTCCCCTGACCATGCAGTGTCCTGCCGACTTTGATTGGGGATGTTTCCTGCGTCTGGTTGGGTTTTTGGTCACCGGGATGGTTGTTTTGGCTGTTGACATGTTCATTGATCTGTTTGTTGATGATTGTTGACCTGCTCCTGTTTTGTGCAGAATTCCTTTGAGCATGAGCGGAAGATCCTACTTACGGGGAACAGGACGAAATGGGAACAGTACATGAAGGAGCGCCGGGACAAAGAGGTAAATAGGATTCTAATCAATAGACTCTCTCTCTTCTCTCCCTGAAAATGTACTTGAACTTTTTGTGTCTACCTTTGTCTCTCCTTTCTCCCTCTCTCTCTCTCTCTCTCTCTCTCTCTCTCTCTATCTAGCTGGAGAACGTGATGCAGAGGATGAAGAGGGTGGATGAGTATGAGGTGTTGCTGCAGCAGCTGAGGACAGAGGACGCGGAGGAATACAATATGATCAAGATCAAACTGGACACAGATGTTCAGGTAGACGGAAAATATGAAAACGTTGGACAAGTATGCAGGTATGTTAGGGACTGTTTTTAAATTAGCTGTGGTATGTGTGTGTGTGTAGATCCTGGAGCAGCAGCTGCAGCAGATGAAGGCTACGTACCAGCTGAACCAGGAGAAGCTGGAGTACAACTTCCAGGTGCTAAAGAAGAGAGATGAAGAGAACACCATCACCAAGTCCCAGCAGAAGAGAAAGATCACCAGGTAGCTACATCTACAATGATTCAAAAAGTATTCAGACCATTCACTTCCTTCATCAATCTACACACAATACCCCATAATGACAAAGTAAAAACAGGTCTTTGAAATATCACATTTAAGTATTCCAACCCTTTACTCAGTACTTTGTTGAAGCACCTTCGGCAGCTATTACAGCCTCGAGTTTTCTTGGGTATGACGCTACAAGCTTGGCACACCTGTATTTGGGGAGTTTCTCCCATTCTTCTCTGCAGATCCTCTCAAGCTCTGTTGGGTAGGATGGGGAGCGTCGCTGCACAGTTATTTTCAGGTCTCTTCAGAGATGTTTGATTGTATTTAAGTCCGGGCTCTGGTTGGGCCGCTCAAGGACATTCAGAGACTTGTCCCGAAGCCACTTCTGCATTGTCTTGTCTGTGTACTTAGGGTTGTTGTCCTGTTGGAAGGTGAACCTTTGCCCCAGTCAGAGGTCCTGAGTGCTCTGGAGCAGGTTTTCGTCAAGGATCTCTCAGTACTTTGCTCTGTTAATCTTTCCCTCGATCCTGACTAGTCTCTCAGTCCTTGCCGCTGAAAACATCCCCACAGCATGATGCTGCCCTCCACCATGCTTCACCGTAGACATGGGATTGGCCAGGTGATGAGCGGTGCCTGGTTTCCTCCAGACGTGACACTCGGCATTCAGGCCAAAGAGTTCCATCTTGGTTTCATCAGACCAGAGAATCTTGTGCCTCATGGTCTAAGAGTCCTTGAGGTGCCTTTTGGCAATCTCTGGCTGTCATGTGCCTTTTACTGAGGAGTGGCTTCCATCTGGCCACTCTACCATAAAGGCCTGATTGGTGGAGTGCTGCAGAGATGGTTGTCCTTCTGGAAGGTTCTACCATCTCCACAGAGGAACTCTGGAGCTTGGGTTCTTGGTCACCTGAGGTGTTTGGCTGCTCGGCCAGCTCTAAGAAGAGTCTTGTTGGGTCCAAACTTCTTCCATTTAAGAATGATGGAGGCCACAAATGTTTTGGTACCGTTCCCCAGACCTGTGCCTCGACACAATCCTGTCTCGGAGCTCTACGGGCAATTCTTTCGACCTCATGGCTTGGTTTTTTGCTCTGACATGCACTGTCAACTGTGGGACCTTATATAGACACGTGTGTGCCTTTCCGAATCATGTCCAATCAATAGAATTTACCACAGGTGGACTCCAATCAAGTTGTTGAAACATCTCATGGATGATCAATGGAAAAAATCTAATCAAAGTGTATTTGTCACGTGCGCCGAATACAACAGGTGTAGACCTTACAGTGAAATGCTTACTTACAAGCCCTAACCAACAGTGCAATTTTTAAGTAAAAAATACACAATGCAAAAAGTCAGAGTAGTCATTTGATTACCTGTTCAGGAGTCTTATGGCTTGGTGGCAAAAGCTGTAGGTCCTAGACTTGGCGCTCCGGTACCGCTTGCCATGCGGTAGCAGAGAGAACAGTCTGTGACTGGGGTGGCTGAGGTCTTTTACAATTTGTAGGGCCTTCCTCTGACACCGCCTGGTGTAGAGGTCCTGGATGGCAGGCAGCTTAGCCCCAGGGATGTACTGGGCCATACTCACTACCCTCTGTAGTGCCTTGCGGTCGGATGCTGAGCATTTGCTGAACCAGGCGGTGATGCAACCAGTCAGGATGCTCTCTGTTGCAGCTGTAGAACCTTTTGATGATCTGAGGACCCATGCCAAATCTTTTCAGTCTCCTGAGGGGGAATAGGTTTTGTTGTGCCCTCTTCACGACTGTCTTGGTGTGTTTGGACCATTCTAGTTTGTTGGTGATGTGGACACCAAGGAACTTGAAGCTCTCAACCTGCTCCACTACAACCCCGTCGATGAGAATGGGGGCGTGCTCGGTCCTCCTTTTTGTGTAGTCCACAATCATCTCCTTTGTCTTGATTACGTTGAGGGATAGGGTGTTATTCTGGCACAACCCGGCCTGGTCTCTGACCTCCCTATAGGCTGTCTCGTCATTGTTGGTAATCAGAACTACCATTGTTGTGTTGTCTGCAAACTTAAGGATGGTGTTGGAGTCGTGCCTGGCCATGCAGTCATGGGTGAACAAGGAGTACAGGAGGGGACTGAGCATGCACCCCTGAGGGGTCCCAGTGTTGAGGATCAGCGTGGCAGATGTGTTGCTACCTAGAGTCACCACCTGGGGGCGGCCCGTCAGGCTGTAGTCAATGAATAGCATTCTCATGTAGGTGTTCCTTTTGTCCAGGTGGGAAAGGGCAGTGTGGAATGCAATAGAGATTGCATCATCTGTGGATCTGTTTGAGCGGTATGCAAATTGGGGTCGGTCTATGGTTTCTGGGATAATGTGAGCCACTACCAGCCTTTCAAAGCACTTCATGGCTATGGATGTGAGTGCTACGGGTCTGTAGTCATTTAGGCAGGTTACCTTAGTGTTCTTGGGCACAGGGACTATGGTGGTCTGCTTGAAGCCTGTTGGTATTACAGACTCAATTAGGGACACATGTTGAAAATGCCAGTGAAGACACCTGCCAGTTGGTCAGCACATGCCCGGAGCACACGTTCTGGTAATCAGTCTGGCCCAGCGGCCTTGTGAATGTTGACCTGTTTAAAGGTCTTACTCACGTTAGCTACGGAGAGTGTGATCACACAGTCGTCCAGAACAGCTGATGCTCTCATGCATGCCTCAGTGTTGCTTGCCTCGAAGCGAGCTTAGAAGTGATTTAGCTCATCTGGTATGTTCGTGTCACTGGGCAGTTCGCGGCTGTGCTTCCCTTTGTAGTCTGTAATAGTTTGCAGGCCCTGCCACATCTGACGAGCATCGGAGATGGTGTAGTACAATTCAATCTTAGTCCTGTATTGGCGCTTTGCCTGTTTGATGGTTCGTCGGAGGGCATAGCAGGATTTCTTATAAGCTTCCGGGTTATAAGCTTCTCGAGTCCCGCATCTTGAAAGCAGCAGCTCTACCCTTTAGCTCAGTGCGAATGTTGCCTGTAATCCATGGCTTCTGGTTGGGGAATGTACGTACAGTCACTGTGGGGACGACAGGTATTGTGTGTAGATTGATGAGAAATTGTTTTTATTTAATACATTTTAGAATAAGGCTGTAACGTAAAAAAATGTGGAAAAGTAATGGGATCTGAATACTTTCCGAATGCGCTGTATACCACTATCACTATAGCAACATTATACCACCTGATGTACAAAAGACATGTTTGCTGCATCTTAGATGGGCGCTGTCCACTACAATGTGGCGCTGAATTTCTAAGTTCTGTTTCCACCGCTGTCCGCTTCTGTGGTGCTGAATCGCCAATCTCTTCTATCACAGTGGGTTTGTTTACTTTAGCACCATTAGATATTTTAATCCTATTGACAAAAGTTGACAACAGTTTGGGACTGTAGTTTGGGGGAAACTGGTTAGCTTGTAAATAACCCTTATACCTGTGCAGTTCTGCTGTAGTTACTGTGACTTTTATGTCATCTAGACTGCAGGATGTTGTCAACAACCTGAAGATCAAGTGTGCCAACCAGGAGAAGCAGTCCCGGGAGGAGAACCAGAACCTCACTGATGACTACATACGCATCATGCAACAGTACAAACACATGCAGAAGAAGATGAGGTGAGTAACACACACACAAACACACACACACACACACACACACACACACACACACACACACACACACACACACACACACACACACACACACACACACACACACACACACACACACACACACACACACACACACACACACACACACACACACACACACACACACACACCCCCCCATACAGAGAATGTAATCTCCATATCATCTACTGCATCTTGCCATCTTTATGTAATACATGTATCACTAGCCACTTTAAACTGTGCCACGTTATGTTTACATACCCTACATTACTCATCTCATATGTAAATACTGTACTCTATACCATCTACTGCATCTTGCCTATGCCATTCTGTACCATCACTCATTCACATATCTTTATGTACATATTCTTATCCCTTTACACTTGTGTGTATAAGGTAGTAGTTGTGGAATTGTTAGGTTAGATTACTCGTTGGTTATTACTGCATTGTCGGAACTAGAAGCACAAGCATTTCGCTACACTCGCATTAACATCTGCTATGCCATGTGTATGTGACAAATAAAATTTGATTTGATTTAATTGTCAGTCTTTGCATTTTCATATCTCTCCCTGTCTAACGCTATAGCCTAGGGAGGGTCAAAACTGCAATTTAACAGTACTGAGCAGACCAACAAATGTCACGTCAAATGCAATGTCTCAAGCACTTGGGGAGACTTCGACACAATGTCTTAATTGCTTTTCACTTCAGAAAGCCTCGTTTTGCCCATCCCTACTAATAAGGCTATGCTCTTTACCCTCCTTCCGTTCAGACACTTTGCGGCCATCGATGCCAAGAAGTTTGAGGAGGTGTGGCTGATGAACGAGGAGGAGGTCAAGGCGCTGGTGGAGAAGGCCCTGGATACGGACCGGCTGGTCCACGAGCAGCAGTTGGGCCTGGCCTGGCAGCGCCCATCACTGGCTTTCATGGAGCGCTGCGGCCCCCTCCAGCCCCAGAGACAGGCCCAGAAGACTGCGCACCAGGCCATCTCCGAGCTGCTCCAGCTTGGGCAGACCAGTGGATGTAGCCCGGGGACGGGGAAGTACCAGGAGGCAGGGGTTGGGCCTGGGGCAGAGAGCCCTGGGTTGGCTGTGGAGGTGTATGACTCAGGAGCAGGGCTGGAGAGTGGGAGCAGTGCGGTGGAGAGAGAGAGGGAAGGGAGTGAGGCGGAGCACAGTGGGACGGTGTCGGCGGAGATGGTCAAGAAGCTCCTGGAGCTGCTGTGTGACGAGGCGGTGAGCTAAGAGTTTGTGTGTCTGAATGAAGAGGAATAGAGAGAGGAAGAGGAAGTGTGTTATCTATCTAAACTAGTTCAACATTTAGCGTTTACAGCTTCTCTGTCTCTCTCTCCTTCCGTCCCTCACCTCCACAGGGTTTTCTGATAGAGAGCAAACTTCTGAAGCTACTCTCTCCACTGGAGAAGGATGAGCAGTCCCTCATGAAGCTGGACTCCATCTTCACTGTGAGTTGCACTGTGACGTCTGTATGTGTGTCATGTCACCTGTACCGATACATTTACTGTCACATAAACACGTGACAGTAGTGACAGAGGAGCGGTATCAGTGTTGTCTCCGGTCTGCTCTTCTCTGCCAGGCCATGGGGATCGAGAGCGAGGAGGACGTGTACAAGCTGGCGGATTTCTTCATGAAATACAGACATACACAAGGGGAGCAGACCCAGGTAAGGAGGGAGGGAGGGAAGAAGAGAGGGGAGGGAGGGAAGAAGAGAGGGGGAAGGAGGCTGATGTTAGTAGCCATGATTACCAGCTCCACACTGGCGTCTTGGAAGAATGATCATCAAACATGGTCCCCGTCTTTCTTTTCTTATTTTTTTCCTATTCAGGATGCGTCTCCAAAATGGGGCGTGGCCAGTCCTCAGGCGGAGCGAGGGGAGTTTACCTCCTCCTGCAGCCCGCCGTCTGACCTCATCCATCCCAATGATGTCCTGGTGGCCCTGAGGGCCTTCACTGCTCACCACTGCCGGCCTAGGTCAGCACTGGGGCTCTCTGTTTCAATACTCAAACTAGCATACCACTTAGAATCAAGCAATGTATTGGGTATGCATTCTTAAGTGCCTTGCTCATGTGTTAAGCAATAAGGCCCAAAGGGGTGTGGTAAAGGGTCAATATACCACGGCTAAGGGCACAGAGGTATATTGGCCATATACCACAAACCCCCCGAGGTGTCTTATTGGTATTAAACACAGCTTACCAGCGTAATTAGAACAGTAAACAAGTTGTTTTGCGTCATACCATGGTATATTTAAGCAATAAGGCACCTCAGGGGTTTGTGGTATATGACCAATATACCAGGGCTAAGGGCTGTTCTTACATATGACGCAACACCTGGATACAGCCCTTATGTCACGCCCTGGCCTTAGTTATCTTTGTTTTCTTTATTATTTTAGTTAGGTCAGGGTGTGACATGGGGGATGTTTGTGTGTCTTTGTCTCGTCGAGGGTGTTTGTATTGTCTAAGGGGTTTTGGTAGAGTTGATGGGGTTGTGTTCATTGTAGGTGTTTAGGTATGTCTATGGTTGCCTGAGTGGTTCTCAATCAGAGACAGCTGTCTATCGTTGTCTCTGATTGGGAGCCATATTTAAGGCAGCCATAGTTATTAGGCAGGTGGTGGGTAATTGTCTATGTTAGCACTTAGTCTGTATAGCTTCACATTTGTCAGTTTGTTGTTTTGTTAGTTTGTATAAGTATTTGTTTCGTCTTCATTTTAATTAAAGAAGATGTATCATTATCACGCTGCGCCTTGGTCCACTCTTTCACCTCAAGACGATCGTGACACCTTAGCCCTGGTATATTGACCATATACCACAACCCCTTGGGCCTTATTGCTTAATTAGGTGGTGACACATTGGACTCAATACAGCGAACTTAAATCAGTGTAGAAACGACCTTACAAATGTTATACAGGGAAGCGTAACTTAACAAAAAATATTTCTCACAATGAAGTGATGATTGTGCAATTTCCCCAGAGAGTTAGCTACCTCTCACCAGCCCAGTATGCTGGGTCTAGGAGGGAGAGATGACACTGAAGACGCTGCTTACTGGGAGGCCATGGGTAACGTCATCCCTGAGGCCAAACTCAAGATCTGGGGCGCCCTGGAGACAGCACTTTACAAGTACCAGTGAGTACCACACACTCGCCCACACACACATACACATAATGACAAGATAGTAGCGGCCTCTTATGGAGTTACAAAACAGGTGATATAAAAAGTGGTGATTGATTAAGCATGGTTTTGATTGATTATTTAAATCTGTTTGTTCCTAGCATTGTTCTGACAGAGAGGTCCAAGTTCATCACAGACACACAGAGCCTGAAACAACAGAACACAGAGCTCCGGATGCTGCTTCACCAATACGTCAACTCCAGGGTGTGTGTGTGTGTGTGTGTGCCTGTGATTGCATCTCGAGGGTTTGTGTCCAGAATGTTTTTGCTAATTTAATGACACGTCTACTGACCTTTCTACATACTTCTCATAGGTCAATGCTGAGCTGGAGATCCCGCCCAACCTGGTGATGCAGTTGGCTCCTGAGTGAACAAGCTGACTGATCAGGAAGAGCACACACAAACCCACAGTGCAGTGGAAATGCTTCATTATTTAATGATGAAAAATAAAGCACTTCATCAACATACGGTATGAGAGTTGATATTTAACACTTTTAATAGAAAATATATAGTGCATAATGGGAGTATTACCTTATAGTAAAGTAGAATGTATAGAAGATTATACCAACAATATGTGATAATAGTGCAATGCATTAGAGCGTGTACAAAGAGCCTTTCAAATACCAACAATGAATGCATAAGATAGTGCAAATCCACTCAGGGATCAGGCACATTGAGCGAGAGAAAGTTTGCATGTGTGTGGTTGAGAAGTGTGTTCAGCCAGCGATGTTGAAGATCTTGTTGCTGAGGGCAGAGGGCATGGAGAAGAAGAGCAGGCCCAGGAACAGTAGTCCCAGGACAGCCCCCAGCAGTAGAACACAGTGCAGCTTGTACTGCCTCCAGGCCAGGATACACACCACGTGCATTGGGCTCAGCAACCACGACAGACTGGTATTGGGACGACTGCAGGAAGAGATGTTTACACACACACACACACACACAAAACTGAAATGTACACGCACGGACACACAACCACTACTCATCGTGAGTCATATTGATACGAATGCAACCTCTGGCATTCATTCAAACACACAAAGAACACAGCGACACACACTGGATGACACATTGTAACCAGATACAAACCCAACAGTTGTCAAAATTGTTATTTCAATTAATTTCCATTTATTTAAAATCATTGTTAAAACAGACAAAATGTTTATATTGCATACTCATCAACAGGAGAATATAATACACTTATTAGTGTTAGTGCAAACAAAATCTTTTTTTGTCGGTTTGTATTTTGTGAACAATGAGATCACTAAAATGACTGCAACACAAATGATGTCATAACTACAAGTAGGTCAAGCAAGGGAAAACCAGAGGGAACTGCACACTGCAAACAAAGTCATCTGATAGGCCGACAGGGCAGAGGTCAAGAGGCCAAGCCGCACCTCCCTTTTACCGGACCTCTCGCGCTATAAGGTGCACACAACCACTTCAGGTCCGGGAAATCTGCATTGATTAAAACGTGCCACGATCCAGACAGATAAAAGGTTTAAAAGCCGACTGTAAAAGCTATAGTAGAAAGGAAGTCATGCCATATCTGAAGACCATGTAAACTGAATCACTGTGAGATGTTAGAATACAGATGCATGCTTATATTACTCTAAAATGACTGTATATTTTCTGGATAACTGTAAGAACCAATAAGAAGCATTCCAGGTCACTGAAGAAAGCGGTGAAGAAACAAACTTTGTTCCAAAAAATGTTGGTGTTTGACGGCATCATTTAAGCCAAACCATAGCGAGTTTACTTCTCTAATTGATTCATATTCGAAAGCTATTCGTGTATTATTTGTCTCTCTTTACATCTTGTTAAACAACAATAGGTGCTAGGAAAATAGACATCTGTTTTCAGTCTCATCATTATTTTAGAAGACGTGTGCAAGGGCTGCAAGAGCTAAAGAGGAACGCTTGTGAACTGTTGGGAAACATTTGATTTGATCCAGTTCGAGAGCTCACACCAGCCCCATGATTCCCATTTCAAAACCGACATACGGTGCCTTCAGAAAGTATTCAAACCCCTTGACTTATTCCACATTTTGTTGTGTTACAGCCTGAATGAAAAATGTATATCAAAAAAATTATTACCCACACAACACCCCATAAAAACAAAGTGAAAACATGTTTTTAGAAATTTGAGAAAATTAATTGAAAATTAAATACAGAAATAATATATATAATTTAAATAAGTATTCACCATGAGTCAATACTTTGTATAAGCACCTTTGATAGCGATTACAGCCGTGAGTCTTTCTGGGTCTCTAAGACTATTATTCTTTTCTAACTTCTTCAAGCTCTGTGAAATTGGTTGTTGATCATTGGTAGACAATCATTTTCAGGTCTTGCCATAGATTTTCAAGTAGATTTAAGTCAAAACGGTTACTCAGCCACTCAGGAACCTTGTGTGTTGGCCTTGTGTTTTAACTTATTGTCTTGCTGAAAGGTGAATTTTTCTCCCAGTGTCTGGTGCAAATCAGACTGAAACAGGTTTTCATCTAGTCCTTATCGATTACAAGCATAACCCTGACAAAGATTTATTATAACTAACCCAAGATAGAGCACAGCCTATCATTTCCGAAGGGAGCAAATTGATCATAGTGGGCAGAACAAGCAACTTCGGTAACCTCTTTATAATGTCTGATTTTTTAATTTTTTACCTATCTACCAATAGGTTCCCTTTGCCAGGCATTGGAAAATCTCCCTAGTCTTTGTGTTTGAATCTGTATGAAATGTTCAATTCAGGTTGCAACACAACAAAATGTTGAAAAAGTCAATGGCACTGAATCATATCATAGGCACTGTCTCATGGGGCGGCAGGTAGCCTAGTGGTTAAGAGTAACCGAAAGGTTGCTAGATTGAATCCCCGAGCTGACAAGGTAAAAACCTGTCATTCTGCCCCTGAACAAGGCAGTTAACCCACTGTTCCTAGGCCGTCATGGTAAACAAGAATTTGTTCTCAACTGACTTGCCTAGTTAAATAAAGGTTAAATAAATAGTAATGGAAATGATTACAACATCACTTGAGAAATGATCAAATGTCCTTCCAAATAATTGAATATGTTTTTAGGAGACCGGGAGCTCCGATCGCCTTCCATATTTATTATTATTTTATTGACAAGACAGTTATAAGTACAGAATAGTAAACAATGGAGAGGGATACAGAAAGGAAGGGTGCGGACAATCTGCCGAGCCGGGGATCGAATCCCCATCGCCAGGGGGCATGTGTAGTCCGGAATCGGAAGCTTAGATTGCTACACCAGACTCCGGCAACTTCCAAATCAATTGATTCATAAATAAACAAATACATACATAGATAAATAAACCATCTCTGAAATGTAACATCAGGTTATGCTGCATTGTTGATGATGAGATCAGGGTTGAGTAGTTTGATTGGTTAGTCAGTGGTCAGTGCAGGGATGAGGTTTCTGATTGGTTAGCATCCTGAAGCATTTGATCGGTTAGGCCCACTGTGCTACTGTAGAGTCGAAAGTAGATGGTTGTTCCTAGTCTTTAGGAGACCAAGGGATAGGAAGTCATTGAGTATGTGTGTTGAGCAGCACTGCCATGGTTAGAGGGGCGGTGGAGAAGGGGCAAGGCTGGGATGCGGAGGGAGTGGACTGGGGGGCTGCTGTCATCTTGTCTTCCCATCTATCCACCTTTCCCTCCCCTATTCTCTCCCTTACACGCCCTCTCTCAGCAACACCGAGGCGAGTGTGTTTGGGGGGAGGGTACTGATGGAGAGACTGGGGGATGTTGTTTGAGGATGTGAGTATTAACAATGGAAAGTGGAAGTGCATGGAACCCCACCCACCCACCACTCCTCTGTGTCTCGACCACCTCCAGCCCACCCCCAACCCACCCTGGTACCCATCCCTGCAGCCCCAATCAGCCCCCTCAGGCCCCCAGCAGCTTCTTGACCAGGTAGCCAGGCATGCTGTAGAGGAAGAGCCCCAGCATCATGAGCAGCAGCAGGGCCACAACGATCTTGATGATAAGCCACTTGTAGCGGTTACACACCAGGTAGCGGATAGCCTTCAGCGGGCTCAGGAACCACAGGAATGTGGTGTCCGGCCGACTGGGGGGATGGGGTAAGGTTAGAGGGGAAGGGTGAAGATAGAGGGGTAGATAGTGGGGCATGGGATGGATGGGATGGGGGTTAAAAGGGTGTAATGGTATAAGGGAAGGAAGTGGGGAAAGATATGGGGTAGATAGGGGGCGGTTGTGGGAGAGGTAGAGGTGGCTTAAACAGAAGGGTGAGTGGATTAAAGGGAGGGTAGTGGGTGGGGTGGGGAAACAGTGATAATGGGGGCCGAAGTGCAGGGCAAAGAGAGGAAAGAGGAGAGCAAGCGTTAGTGGTTCGTAAGCCATGTGATGTATGACTATTTCAAACTGATCACAATTTCACCATACACGACTACACAAACAACCCTGTTTAAAAAATAACACCGCTCTTTTTATTTCATACAGAACCAAAAGACCACTGCACAATCAGGAAGCACAGACGATGGCGACTCAGACGATGGAGACACAGATATAAAATTAGATGACGTTTGTTTGACAGCTCGCTTGAAAGTTGCAACATAGAAAACGCATTTCCCCTGAAGCCGCCAGTGTAATGACAGTGTGATGCACAATGGAAGACTCGGGATTGACACCAGACACTGGCAGGTTGAGCGACAAGAGACAGAGGACAGTATAGGGGACAGAGACCGGAATATGAAGATGCTGAGAGCAAAGAAAAAGGGGGAGGGATGCAGCAAAAGCTACCAGAGACAATCTTTGTATATCTGAGGAAAGACAAAGATTGAGACATACCTGGAAAAAAAAGAGGACAAGAGATGAGCCGTTGAGAGATGGAAGAAAGAGGTTATAGAAAAGGAAGGTGGTAGACAGCCGAGAGGAAGAGGTGAGAAGGGAAAGACAGAGAGAGAAGCGATATGGGATCAGTGAAAAGGGGGAACAGAGGAGAGAACAGAGAGAGGGAAAAGGAGAAAGAGAAGCTGACAGAAAATGCGGAACAGAGGACAAGAGAGGAGGGGCTAGGATAGGACAGAGAGAAGGGGCTACCGGTGGCCCTGGTGGGTCGACGTTCTCTCAGGCCCCCAGCATCTTCTTGACCAGGTAGCCAGGGAAGGAGTAGAGGAAGAGGCCGAGCAGGAGCAGCAGCAGCAGCAGGCCCAGGGCCTTGAGGATCAGCCAGCGGTAATTATGCCAGATGAAGTAGCGGATGGACTTCAGAGGGTTCACAAACCACATGAGACTGGTGTCCGGGCGACTTCAGAAGGGGGAGGAAAGGAAAGGAGGGGTGGAGGGGATGTATATGGAAGGAAAGACAACGCAGGTTGGAGGGTAGGAAGAGAGGCAACACAGAGGAAGGAAGAAAAGAAACAGAGGGACACAGGTGAAGGAATGACAGGAGGAGAATGGAGTGATAGTGTGAAGGTGTAAGGGTGGCATTTCCACAGCGCAAAGGTGGTGCTGTTGACAAAATAGGCCGTATGTCTTGTGTGCACCATATATCCTCTGAATAAACCATTGTTAGCTTCTGATGGATGCACAATGAGAGGGTTTGAATATAAATTGACATTTGAAAGAAATACGGTCCCTTGTAACCCTTGCACAGTTTTTGTTTGTGTCGTGTAAATAGGACTCCTGAAGGAAGTGGATGAATATAGGAGTCTGACTCTGCGCCATTATTTTCTTTCCTACCTTCATGTTTAAAATATATTTTTTGGTGATTGTGTTCATTTTGTCTGTATGTGTGTGTGTATCTTCTTAATGTGTGTATGCTGTAACTGTAAATATCTTACTTTGGTTTCTCCAGAGGGTCAGGCTCATTGCGTCCCAGACCAACAGGACTTTTCTCCGCTTCCTCTGCCGACATCAGATGAAGCTCCGCCTCCACTTTACCCTGAGAAGACGACACAATCAATCCATTACTCCCAACGTGTGTGTGTGCCGTGCGTATGCGTTCGTGTCTATGTATGTGTAACCTCTAGTGGACAGACTACGTAAAATAAATGGTATCGTAACGTCTGTCAAAAGGTTCTGGGATGCAACGACTAGCAACAGTAGTTCCGGTGCCCAGGTTTTTAGTCACGGGTTATTTGGACGGCTGAGAGTTTCCAGTTAGGGGGGTGGAGACTTCGCTAGTCGTGTTAGTATCTTTCTCTCAACATCTCGACCCTGAGCCTAAATAATTATGTGACATTTTTATTCTGGGTTTCGGAGATTAGTCTCTCTCTCTCGCTCTCTCTCACCGTGAGTTCCATCTCATCGTTTTCGTCGCGGGCCATGAATGGCCACCAGCCCTTGACTCTCTTCTGTTTGAAGATGGAAATGCAGGGCAGCTCAGCCTCATTCTGGACCATGCCTATGGAACACTGCTTGGCTGTCTTCGCCCCACGGGGAAACCTGTTCAGGTCCAGCTCTATCGCACCTGTCAGAAGAGACAATACAGGGCATTAGTGAATAACTGAGGATCCAACATCTGTATCTCCTAATTCAAGCCAGTTTCCTACATTAATCCTGTAGCAACAGGAAATGTGAATTATTATGTTGAATTATAATTGACATTTTTGTAGGGCTTGATGCATTTTTCATATGGGAAAATCTAGTCTGAAATATCAAAGTGGAAATTACAAACTTTAGAAAGTCTTATTAAACCTCAAATACATGACAAGTAAAATATTTCTCCTGCAATAGGGTTAACATTAAGATCCTACGCCTGTACAAAGATGGAGAGGTAAAGACAGACTGAGATACAGCGAGAACCTGGAGAGAAAGAGGACAAGAGATGAAAAAGGTTGAGGGATGAGATAAAGGAGCTATAGAAGAAGTGGCCGAGAAAATACAGAACATTTATGAAAATAGACATGAAAAGAAGAATATGTAGCCTTCCAGAGAGCCCTAGCAGTGTAGGCCTACCTAGGAAGTCATCAGCGGAGAAGTGGTCAGCGTCCCAGACCTGCAGGGTGAGGCGTGCAGGGATCTTGTACTCTGTCTCATCCCAGGAGAACATGGACTCCTTCTTAGAGATGACAATCTTCTCCTCGGCCATCAGGTAGTCAAAGGGGAACACGAAGCGCCAGTTGAAATTCCCCTCGCCTGTCAGAGAGTGGTAGTGGACGTCTGTGTCCTGTTTGTCCTCCTGCTGCCCTTTCAGCCACCTGGGATAAAGGGTTAAATATCACAGGGGTCAAAGGTTAGAGGTCAGGGTAATAATGTTGTAAATTGGGTGTAAGGACCGTGTTATTATTCAGTTATTTTTTGCATATCAGCTAGCATCACTCATCATGCTCTGTGTGAAGGTTGTCTGTGGAGGATAGGCAGACGCAGTGAAGATCAGATCACCATCTTACCTCAGTGAATGTGATTTGAGATTGTTCTGGATCATTTATAGTATGGCAGTATGTGTTTTATGCATTACAGGTCTGGTCCATTTAATACAAAAAAGGGAAGTTCGTATTTTTAAAGCAAAACACATGCATGATGTGACCCTCCAATAAAAAAAACAGTCAGTAATGAGACATTTATGAGATTATTAATTCAAACAAATTGAAATATGGCTATGGTGATGTTGTGTGGACCTGGGTAAATTCTATATGAAGTGTACCATCTGATAACGACTGAATAAGAACACCGTTTGAACTGTGTATTTAAATACAAATGACCTTATTTGGTGTTGGAGGATCACATGATTTCTAAGGCCATGCACACACAAAGCTTTCCAAAAGAAAAAGAGTCACATAAATGATTTCAAAAGCCTTTATGACAGTGCTTTCCTTCACTGGAGGGAAGATGCAGATACGACGAGATTAACATAAGCAGAAGTGTCATACATTGCAAAATGTGTCTCAATGCAGGCTCAGTACAGTAATGTATGTGAGTTGTTTTGCTGCGGTGGCGTCAAGCGGGCAGTGGTTGGTAAAGAGGGTCGGGTTCCATTCATTTTCAATTCAGAAAGGAAATCAAAATTCTAATTTCAATAATAAAAAATGTATCTTTCAAAATTGATGGCAGTTTTAAATTCTTCAACTGGAATAAAAGAAAAAGATGAATGGACTGAATTGAAACCCTGAAGGTGGGCACATTGGAGAAGCAGGAGGGGAGGCCAAAAACATTTCTATGACTTTCAATGTCCATTAGTATTGATATACTATTATCATTAATAAGAAGCATCAGATTACAATAAAATTGCAAAAAACAATAAGGACATTTCCCATGCAAACATTCTTGACTAATGCTATAGTTTAACCCCTGCCCAAGACAATGTAGGAATGTGCTGTAGGAATGCAGGACCATACCAGTTAAACAAATGATAGTAAGGATGATTAGCAATTGGCTGTCATGGACTTATCCTGGCTTATATCCAATATAATCTGTATGAGAACTACTGAAAATAAAAATTCTAAATCAATACGTGTCATCCACAGAACATATTGCAAACCATTTACAATCCATTATCTGGTTAATAATTCAATAACGATTAGTCAATTTTAGATTAGTAAATGGCCTGGCCCTAGTATCACTTGTGTGATGTCTTTGATGACACTGACTCTAGGCTGTTTTAGTGGTATGGCCCTGATTGGCTTCCTCTGTCTGTCGGCGTGAAGGCATGGTGGTTTACTGCGTGCTGATAGGAGGGCTGAGGGAGAGGGGTGGGACTTGAGCAGGGGAGCAGAGTTCTGGTTGTCTAGCTGAGGAAGGGGCGGGTAAGGGAGGGCGAGGGGTTTGTACGAGCCATGCGATGGAATCATATGTGTTTTACCCCTTGACATAGATGTCAGACATCTTCTCTCCTGTCATGAAAGCATCGTCCTCTAGAACTACGTCATCAGTGTTCCAAATAATAACACGCAGCTCAAAGCTAGACAACAACACAGCATCGACACACAGGAGAGAGAGAGAGAGAGGACCACAAACGAGACACGACAAACAAACACCCAACACACGGAAAACGTGGAAACAAAAAAAACACACAAAAAAACAATGATTAACGCCAAAAAAAACGCAGCACGCCACTTTGTCACACCCACGGGGGATCAGGGCTTAGCGCCACGGCCCTCTGTGGTACCTACCCCCTGACAAATATGTCACTGGACTTTTCCCCAGTGAAGTAATCATCGTCCTCGAGTATTACTTCGTCTGTATTCCATATAACCACCCTGAGCTCATATCTGGCGAGGAGGGAGGAAGGAACACACACAGTTGGACTGCTGTTGTCTGGTGCTAAGTTAGCCTTGGAACATGGCTGTGTGGACTCTACAGCCATGTCCCAGGGCTAATGCTAGATGACCAACCCACTCTAAGGACATACTACAATTACCACAGAAAACCTGGAATCCCAATTAGTAGGAAAACTACAAGTCCATATGATTTAAGAGTTATATATACAGCACTTCATATTGGACCATAAATGAGATGCAATACTTTAGTCAACCTTTTAGAAAGGAGTTCCTATGTAAAAGTTGTCACATGATCTATCTGTGATGTATAGTATACACCAGAGGTGTGGACTCGAGTCACATGACTTGGACTCGAGTCAGACTCGAGTCACAAATATGATGACTTGCAACTCGACTTTGACTTTAACACCAACGACTCGTGACGACTTGGACTTGAGCCTTATGACTTATGACTTGATACCCTCCCCAAGCCCAAATATAAAAAATTATGCTATTTTAAAAAAGTGTGCAGCGCATCAACTCTTCATTTAACAGATTACAGTTTGAATCGGACAGCAGCCAATCAAATTGTGCCAGCTGAGAAAAGGTTGTGCAGAGGAACGTCGGTGGGTGAATTCAGATGGAGCCCATGGAAAGATGACACCCAAAATGATTATTTTCGGATATAAAGACGATGCTGTATCAACAAAAAACGGATTGCAACTTGCGAAACATGCGGGAAGAAGGAGGCGCAACAATTTCCAACTTTGTTCGACATTTGAAGCTGCACAAAGAACGGTAAGTCGTGGCTAATATAGCCGACAGCTATATAATTTATTACCTTACTAGTGTATCATGTAGGCTAACGCAACGTTAAATAAATTAGCCAACACACAGTCAGTGCGGGAACGTGATCATTGCACCCAAGATTGAGCTACAACTGGCTAGGCAGTTGGTAGCCTAAATCCTGCCTGATGTTACTACTGTTCCTAAAACCATTGACATACGTTAGCCTATAGTAATCACACAGTGTGTGTGTGTGTGTGTGTGTGTGTGTGTGTGTGTGTGTGTGTGTGTGTGTGTGTGTGTGTATGTGTGTGTGTTAAGGTTGGGCAAATGTGTACAAGCCTACATCGCCCGATAGTCGATCACTATTGGGGAGGGAGGGGGGGGGGGGGTCTTTCTCATGGCTACCCATGTATTTCCATGGAAATACAATGTTTATTTGGAAAGTAATAAATATATTGATATTTTTAAAAGCATTCATGATTTGCGGAAATGTAATATACTAACTATTACTCTTGTTAAAAATATGAAATGGTATTACATTTGGTGAAGAGCACATTATGACTTGTTAAGGACTCGAAACTCAAAGTTTAGGACTTGAGACTTGACTTGATACTTGACAGTCTTGACTTGAGACTTGACTCGGACTTGCCTGTCTTGACTTGGGACTTGAGTGCTAAGACTTGAGACTTACTTGTGACTTGTAAAGCAATGCCTTGGTCCCACCTCTGGTATACACTGTATCTACACTGACTGAACACTTGCGCCAGCCCCAGACAGGACCTACTTCTTTGGTTTCCGTGGTGATATGTCGATGGCGGGTCCAGGTGCTGGCATGTCCATGGGGAACATGTCTACCCACATCTCAATCCGCCCCTGTGGAGTTTAACAGAAGTCACAAATGGTTATAACCGCTTATTACGGATTCATTATCCACTACTCTTAATTATTTACAGACCTGGGTTCAAATACATATGTATTTGAGTATCTGGTATTTCAAAAACTTTTTTCTATGTATTTTCCAATACACAGTCCAAAACATATGAGTATTTGAATGGTTATTTGAAAACCAAATAGTCTACCAAATTGTATTTGAAAGTATTTTCAAATACTATTTTTAAATACCTGGGTTAAATTCAAGGAAGTGTATTTGAGTATTTTCAAATGCTTTCCAAGTGTATTTAAACCGCTTTTCCTTTTCCCTAAAATATATCTAAATACTTATTTGAAATGCATGTGAAAGTAATTGAGATATTTGAAATAGAATTTGAACCTAGGTCTGATTATTTCACCCTTATTAGGCGCTACATTACATTTAAATCAACTCAAAAGCACTACATTACATTTAAATCTGTTGGGAAGTTGCAGCGATGAGACAAGATCGTAACTACCAATTGGATATCACAAATTGGGGAGAAAAAAGGGGTAAAAAGTTCGAGATAAACCCTTATAATAATGATATATAATAATAAAACGTGGATCGTTTTTGAGATATAGGAGTTGGTGTGACCTGTTCGATGCCAGGTTTCTCAGGGTGGAGCAGGGGTCTTGTCTCGACGTGTTCTGGGATGAGTTTACAGCCCACCCTAGGGATCTCCTCCCAGTGCTTCAGCACCGTCAGGGCCAGGTGCTCATCTGTCTGCTTCTTTAGACCTGTACACACACACACACACACACACACACACACACACACACACACACACACACACACACACACACACACACACACACACACACACACACACACACACACACACACACACACACACACACACACACACACACACACACACACACACACACACACACACACACACACACACACACACGGTAAATACCAGGTCTCTCTAAATGTAGGCAAAGCTTAATAAAGCTTGCTCTGATCAATGACAAAAATGCATCAAATATTAATCAAAGCTTAATAAAGCGTGCTCTGTTCAATGACAAAAATGCATCAAATATTAACAACATACCAGTCTCATCCTCGATCTCTGTGGCACCCATGAAGATACGGTTGGCGACCTTGACCCTTCCCCCGGGGCCGTAGTGGGGTCCGTCCAGCTTGCCCTCCTTACAGAGCTTGGCCAGGATCTGGCTTGGCTTCATGGGGTCACGCCACATGTTGTAACCATGCCTACCGGGAACAAAACAACACCACCAGACTGTTATCGATATTTACTTGCTTTTTCTTTTGAAAGAGACAGAAAGAGGAACAAACTAACAGACAGACAGACAGGAACTCACACAGAGTAGTTGTTAGCGATGCCACAGGTAGCTCTGTGTTTGCTATAGTAGCGGTTCTCCAGGTCGATCTTGGTCTCCCCGATGAGGTCATCAGTGCCCACCAGATCCCAGTCGTACACTGACACGGTCAACATGGACTCCATGGGGAACGTAGCCTCCATGTCAAACGCCCTGAGAAGGATTTGAGGGAGGGAGGCAAGGAGAGGAAGGGATGGAGGGAAGGGATAGACCAAAAAGGATGAGATGAAGAGAGTACGGATGACATTTGAGATAAGATTCTGATGTTGTAGAGTTCAGAAAAAAATATTTAACTGTCACTTCACAATGATACACTAATACAAAATACTAATTATTTACAAAACCACATCGTGGAACACTCAAATTTAGTTGAGACACTTAAAACAATCATAGTCAAACATGGGACAGGCATCATCTATAATACATAACATCATCTATACCAGGGGTCCAGGGAACAGAACTGCAGTCCAAAAAATAACATCATTCTTTGATGAAGGGAAACAGAACCGGGAACGAAAGTGATCTCTAGTTTTCTGGAAAAGACACGTTATTTTTAAATCTTGAGAACCGGTTAATAATGTTATTTTTTGTTCCAAAAATATTCCTGATGTCTAGTATATCATTCTGTAATTTGGTGACGTTATAACGCTAATAATAGCCTAAACACATTCCAAGCCACATCCATGCCCATTCCTCTCTCTCGCTCTGTCCTCTTCCCATCGTGAAATTTCAGTCGCATCTCACGGCTGCACTTATCTGACCAATCAAACATGTAAACAACTAGCTTACACATTCCATACTGTAGCAAGATTCTCTATCCGTGCTAATGGGTTAAATAAATACATGAGTTATTATCTAAAACCTATGTGGATTTCACTGGTAAAACAACAGAAAATGAACCATATGAACCGTTACTTTTTTGGGGGCTCAAACTGGAACGGAACGAGAAAAAAAGGGATTCTGTTCGGGATGGAACATTTGGAAAATGATTTTGGTTCCATGCCCTGATCTATATACATGTATGCATAAACAAAAACAAAGCACAGTAGATAAAAGGACAATTAGGCACTTATAAACAAATGTCTCCATTGGAGGATAAGGTGGCAGGCTTTGGCGCAGTGCATTTCCATTATTGTTAGCTGATAAAATGTCACGTCATTTATCATTTCCATCTAGACCTTTAACATTCTCGTTTGGTCTGGACAGAGGAAGAAAAATATCATACCGAATGCAATTGTGTATCCCACACTAAAGCAAGGCAAGCAAGGCAGCTTCTGTTCAATGGAACCATTGTTACAAGATGTACCAACACGTTTACCTAAGGGAGTCTTTGTGCATCGACCAGGTTCAATAGCGAGAGGGGACCACTCCACATCAACATTTTCCAAAAGAGCTTTGATATTGCTTGGATAAAACTGTATGTAGAAAGGGCTCTGTCACCAAAGGTGTGTTTAAAAAGGCTCTGGATAACAGCATCTGCTAAGTGACTAAAATGCAAACAGGAAGTAGTAAGCTTTTCATAGGAGGCGTTGCCAATGCATCTATGCCAGTTGCAAGAGTCACGTAATGCTTCAATGCAATAGCTGAATCAGAAGCAAAGTGCAGTCAGTGTATCCATCCACACTCACTTGCCAAAGACAGGGTTGAGCTGTTTGGAGATATAGTTCTCTTTATCCTTCAGCTCTGACTTGCCCAGTTTGATGACGACGTAGGGGTCCGCTTTCCCATTGACATCAGCAGGATGGAGATCTGTGGCCTGGAACAGAAAGTTGAAGAATGTGGTATAGTTCAGGTTTTTATTCATTCATTTATTCTTAAAATCTTTTGAACCCTTATTTTACCCCCCAAAAATAGTTGACTGAGAATACATGACTAGGTCGCTACGCTTTAGAGCAACAAACTGAGAAAGATTTTGTTTATGGTCAGGGGTTAGAGTCTAGGCTGTTACTCACCCTGACTACGAAGACGCGCACCAGCACATTGATTGGGTCATTGTGTGGAATGCTCTGGAACATGCCCATGTTAGGGTCAAAGCCCACCTCCCGGGTGATCTCCTCAGACAGAGGCAGCTTGTACATGCACATGGAGCCCTTGAATCTGCCCACGATCCTGTCGTCATCCAGAGCTGCTTCATCGTCGTCCCCTGCCTTCCCTCTGTACAAGTTGAAGGTGTGGAGCCAGTCCTCAAAGTTATCATACTCTGCCTCCAACTCCTTGTTGTACACCTGGAAAGTACACACACACACACACACACACACACACACACACACACACACACACACACACACACACACACACACACACACACACACACACACACACACACACACACACACACACGCAGGTATCAGAAACCCTCTGAACAGCAAGGGGTGTGTATGTTTGTGCCCAGTGGAATCTCTAAGGCCTACTGACCAGCAGCTCGTTCACTTTGGGTTTGCTGGGGCGTTTCTCTGTCCCCTCTCCTGCATGGTGACTCTTCTTCTTGTCCTTGTTCCTGCTCTTGTCTCGGCTCTTCTCCTTCCCCTTGGAGCCTTTTACAGGGTGGTCATCAGGTTTGATATCTGAGGGTGGAGCGAGGGAAAGGAGTGGAGGAGGGGGAGTGGAGGAGGCAGGGGAGGGGAGTGGAGGAGGCAGGGGGCAGGGGAGGGGAGTGGAGGAGGGGGAGTGGAGGAGGGGGAGTGGAGGAGGGGGAGTGGAGGAGGCAGGGGGCAGGGGAGGGGAGTGGAGGAGGCAGGGGGCAGGGGAGGGGAGTGGAGGAGGCAGGGGGCAGGGGAGGGGAGTGGAGGAGGCAGGGGGCAGGGGAGGGGAGTGGAGGAGGCAGGGGGCAGGGGAGGGGAGTGGAGGAGGGGGAGTGGAGGAGGCAGGGGGCAGGGGAGGGGAGTGGAGGAGGCAGGGGGCAGGGGAGGAGGCAGGGGGCAGGGGAGGGGAGTGGAGGAGGGGGAGTGGAGGAGGCAGGGGGCAGGGGAGGGGAGTGGAGGAGGGGGAGTGGAGGAGGCAGGGGGCAGGGGAGGGGAGTGGAGCGAAGGGATTGACACGTTACAGCACTCCAGATAACAATCAGCATGAAAGTTGACATCTGACCCCATCTGGCCATCCATTTCCATGGCAACTGATATCCATGCCATCACTAGTAATTTCAAATGGAACATATTTTTTATCACAAGAGCCACCTCCTTTAAGAAATTCTGGGAGAATATCTTAACAGGAACTCAGTAAACAAGACATTAATAATGTATGTGTTTTACAATTTTGATTTAAAATTGAGTTCATGCCTCATGCTAGTAGATGTATAGATTTATATACATGATTTGTTTGATATGGAATCCTTCATGGTTAAATCAATAGATTAAGGGAGAAAGGGATTTAATACAGTAGAAAAGCTTTAAAAGCTATGGGTTACGTTTCTTTATCAGCCAACTTTCATGGTAGTGCAAGGCAGGCAGGGTTGGTCATGCTGGTGTGATGGGTCTATTGCTATGATATGATGTCATGCTTTCCTTCTATTTTAGGTGGGGATGGGTGGGGGGTCCTAGGGATGAAGGAGGCGAGTGATGAGGGTGTGCAATGCGTGCAATGCATTCACATGATCACCTCAACGGGTGCCCTCTCCACCAGTCCGCAAGCAGGCAGATATAGACACTCTGATCCTATAGCATCCATCTATAAAAGCACACATCACAGCCATCCACTACTCCCATTCTTATCCACTATTTGGAGCTCGCACAGAATCCTGTCATTCTGAGAGACACGGTAGTCATCCTGAGAGACCATTTGGTGCTCAGCACCAGCAGTGTGTACCTGCTCCCTCTGCTGCTATCTCCTGCTCCTCCCTCTCCTCGGCCTCAGCCAGAGCTGCCTCCTGGGCCCTGAGGATCTGGGACAACATCAGGATTATTCCCACAACACACACATAGAACTGACTTTATTCTAGAACACTCTACTAGTCTAATTGGAACTACTCAAACACTATTTACAGAATATAACCATAGTCTTACTAGACAGAACAAAAAGCAACATAATAGATTATAATAGATCTCTCACCTCCATCAGTGTCTCTATGGAAGCAAAATATTTGGACCACCAGTCCAGCATTCTCTCGTCGGTCTCATCGTCCTCCTCCACCTCTCCCTTCTTCTTCTTCTTCTTCTTCTTCTTCTTCTCTTCTTTCTCCTCCTCATTCTGCAGATACGAGAGAGCGTCTGAACAAACGAACAAAAGTCCTACCTGGCATCGTAAATAAATGTTAGAGGTGGCAATTGATGTCTGTCCACATTGTGAAGCTCTTTCAAATGACGAGGGACAGATCCATACCACTTACCACATCAACTTTAATTACTGCATCAGACGACTACAGGGAGAGGGTCACAAAAAAACAGCACCAAATTACACACAAATGAAACGCAAAATATATCAATATAAACAACAACAAAAAATCTTCATTTTACACCACACACAGCACCAGAGGAAAAACCATGAACCTCAATTTCAATCCTTGAGTGCATCTCTACTTCTGTCCTTTTCCATAAATCAAAAGAGATACAAATCTGAGACATGCGTGCCAAAGCTTACAGCATCTAACTTGACCACCGTGTCCATTTTCCTGACTGAGGGGTTGGCATCCATGTTGACTATGACATCACCTGTAGGGTGAGAGAGGGTGCGGGGCAGGGTGCGGGAGTAAGGGGAGGAGGGGCGAGATTGGGACCCCCCGTTGGTCAGGACCATGTAGCCATTCATCAGTCTAGCTGTAGTGGGGTCAGGGGTGTGACCGAGGAGGAATAGGACAGAGAGAGAGAGAGAGAGAGAGAGAGAGAGAGAGAGAGGCAGGAGAGCAGGAGTGGGAAAAGGCAAGCGCAGAAAGCTTCAAAATAAGTAAAGCCGTAGGAAACACATTTATATTCACACAGGTCTGAGAGGAAATCAGAAACTGTTGAAAAGAATATGGAAGATTAGACTCAGAGAATATACAGTATATCACCAAATGTCCAGTATATACTCAAATAGTATGAATACATGGTATTGGATTCCCCTGAACAATACAACAATGTAAAATCTTGTAATAGGAATAGAAAGTACTTGAAAAGTGTCTTGCATAGTGTGAGTAGGCCTACCTGTGCTGGCCCAGTTGTTTTGCGTCTTGTCTGGGGGGCTGTAGATGAAGCGTCGTAGGCTGGTGACGGCGTGGGAACCCACCAGGGTGTATCGGCCAAACGCCCTGCAGTCCACTACCCGGATGTTAAGAGGAGGGTGGAGCAGCTCGTTCTCTGGCAGGTCCTGATGGTGCCATGGGGGCAAAGGTCAGGGGGTCACATATCGAGTTAGGACTAGGTTGTATGAAGTTGCCCTGATCTAAGGTTTAACTTCTTTGGGATAGGGGGCAGTATTTTCACATCCGGATGAAAAGCGTGCCCAAAGTAAACTGCCTGTTACTCAGGCCCAGAAGCTAGGATATGCATATGCATGGTAGTATTGGATAGAAAACACGAAAAAAAATTTTTTAGGTCATTGTGTTTTCCAATGCTTTTCTATGGGAAACTTGATTTATTGGGGCCCAGATTGCAGTTCCTATGGCTTCCACTAGATGTCAACAGTCTTTAGAAATTGTCGATGTTTTTCTTTTGAGAAATTAAGAAGTAGTCCTTTTCTTTCCATGTGTCACTCAGATGGACTCAAGTCTTTTGGTGCGCGTGAACAGGACACTCCTCGTTGTTTTTCTTCGGTATTGGAAACTGTTTATTCCGTCTTAAATTTTATCGATTATTTACATTTTAGGGTACCTGTGGTTGGATTAGAAACGTTGTTTAAAATGTTTGGACCAAGTTTACAGGTAACTTATTAGATACTTTGTTGTCATGTTGGGCGAGTTGGAACTGGTGTATTTCTGAATCAAACGCGCCAAATATATGGACATTTTGGGGATATAAAGAAGGAATTTATCAAACAAAACGACCATTCATTGTGTCACTGAGACATTTGGGATTGCAAAAAGATGAAGATCTTCAAAGGTAAGGCATTTATTATATCGCTATTTCTGACTTTTGTGTCGAACTTGCCTGGTTGAAAAATGGTTTTCATGTTTTTGTATGCGGGGCGCTGTCCTCAGATAATCGCATGGTGTGCTTTCGCCGTAAAGCCTTTTTGAAATCTGACACAGCGGCTGGATTAACAAGAAGTTAAGCTTAATTTTGATGTATTACACTTGTATTTATATGAATGTTAAATATTTATATTTCTGTAGTTTTAATTTGTCACTCTGCAATTTCACCGGATGTTGTCAAATCTATCCCGCTAACGGGATTTGAGCGTTAAGTGATCCCTAAGACTTTTTTTAAACATCTGGAATCTATTTTATATGTACAGTACAGTATCTGTTGTCTTTCATTGTCTGAAAGGCCATCAAGATTTGACCAGGTTCTACTCACCACCTCGAACCACTTGACCAGTGTGCTGAAGTTGGGGTTCTTTTTGAAGTTCACGATGAGTGCAGACTGGACTCCTCTCCCTGCACACTCTATGTCCACCCTGGGTCTGTCCACCTGGGCCAAATTCACCCTCTTCAGGTCCCGCAGGCCCCAGAACAGAACCTGGACCACAACCCATCACACTGGATCAGACCATTTTGAACAGCACCCCCCAGATCTACAACTTATTTGGGGGTTCCACATCTAACACACTTATGAATAACTTGTTTGGGGGGGTTCCCTTTAGTTTCCCTTACAGGATCTCCACTTCTTGAACTCACAGTAATGAGGGAGTTCCTCCTCCTGTAAGTGTCTAGTTTTGGGGTACCTTCTCTTTGTCCCCTAGTTTGGAATACCATCCCCTTATTTGTAGTTTTAGTGCCCTCTCGGAGTGCTGTACCCTAGTTATAGAGTGTTGTCTCACCTCTATGCGATAACGGCTTAGGACAGGTCTGATGCCCATTGGCACAGGGAGGATGGGTCCACGGTCTGAGTCTGTCGGACCATTGATGGCAGGAAGCTCCGCCCTCCCCCCTTGCCCAATCTACTCAGGGAAGAGAATTGGGGTTATTTGTAAAAAAAATTAATAAAAAGTAACCTTAACTAGGCAAGTCAGTTAAGAACAAATTCTTATTTACAATGACGGCCTACCCCGGCCAAACCCAGACAACACTGGGTCAATTGTGTGCCACCCTATGGGACTCCCAATCACGGCCGGATGTGATACAGCCTGGATTTGAACCAGGGACTGTAGTGACACCTCTTGCACTGAGATGCAGTGCCTTAGACCGCTGCGCCACATACAGTATTCACAGGGCCAGTCGTTTTGGTTGTTTAAAAAAAAAAAATGGACTGGTATTTCCAGCATTATCCACTTGGTTTGTCCAAATCAAATCAATCAATGTGTGGTTGTGCGCGAGTGTATGGTAAGCCAGGGGAGGCGTAGTTGTACGAATCTTAATTGCACAAAGTCTATTATTTAGCAGGGATTACTATTTGTAGATCAGTGATTCTACTCCTCACTTTGATCAAGCTGATCCTCTCTAATGGACTCGGAAGTTGTAGCTAAAAATGGGTCAATTAGGGGCAGGTTAAGGAGAGAGAAATCGACCGTGGAAGTATGTTGTAAGGAATTCGGGGTTATCCCCTACCGGGACTTGAACCCGGGTCCAGTGACTATCAAGCCTGTCAAGCCAACACCTTACCCATTACACTATTATCTCCCCTTAAACTGCCCCTAATTGACCCATTTTTAGCTACAATTCCCGAGTCCGTTGGAGAGGATCAGCTTGAGAAAAGTGAGGTGTAGAATCACTGATCCACAAACAGTATTCTCTGCCAAATAATAGGCTTTGTGCAATTAAGATTCGTAGAGCTAAGCCTCCCTTTGCTAAGGCTACCCCCCCCCCACTCACGAACAAACAGACATTGATTGATTCCTTGATTGGAGACAGCTTGCATCAATTAAATAACATTTCCTAGGATTTTATACCAGCAGCAAACCTAGTGGATAATGCTGGAAATACCGGTAAAAAAACTAAGTAAGTATTAACTAAGTATTAAAAAAAAACGAAAAATATATACAAATTATACATGTCGAAATGTACAAATTGATATACAACAGTCAGCATCAGTATTCCGAGATAAAAGTGACCCAACTGAAGCTGTTCTGCTTAGGACTTAGTTTGTCGGAAGATTTTAGTTTGGCTTCCTAGTTTGGCTTGGATTCTCTTCCTAGTTTTGCAGAGGTACAGAAGTTAGAGAGAATAGTTACAGAGCAGGACACTGAATAGAGATGTAATGGGGCAGAAAGGGAGAAGAGCACCTTTATAGAATAAAACACATAGCAGAAGACGGAGGAGGCTGGTGGGAGAAACTATAGGAGGACAGGCTCATTGTCATGGCTAGAATGGAATAAATGGAATTGAGTCAAACATGTGGTTTCTATATAATTAATGAGTTTGATACCGTTTCATTTATTCCATTCCAGCTATTACAACAAGCCTGTCCTCCTATAGCTCCTCCCACCAGCCTCCATTGGCAGAAGAACACTTAGACGGACCAGAGAGTGACCATAGAGGGATGGGCAGAAGAGTGAAAGAGCACCTTAATCTGAGGAACTGCAAAGTCATGGACAGCAATCAGAGCCCTCCTGATCTCCTCATCGTCATAGGGAATCTGCAGAGCAGGGGCATGATACCGGAGTGTGTAGGTTGGAGGGCACAATGTAGGGGGGGCAGGGCGGGGTTCAGTGAAGGACAGAGGGAGAAAAGAGGAGGAAGGAGGGTCAAGGGACCACATGGCGGGTGTGGGATTAGGAGACGGTGGGAGTAGGAGAGAAGAGGCATGGAGGAAGAAGGAGAGAAGAGGACACATACATGTGGGAGAACAGACAATTAGATGAAATGGAAATGGATAACAGACAGATGAAGAAAAGGAAAGACAGAGAGAGAGACCTTTCTTTTCTAGATTTGCTGAAGAGTTAGCTAGTCACCGTGTTCCCGTGCATAAGGGAGTGCACAACTGTTCAGAAGTTGCATATTCCATGCATTTGGTAAATCGGTAGAAGATCATTCTCTTCGTGATTCATTTGTCCATTAACATCTTGCTTGTGCCTCGGGTGTGTATTTTTAAACTCTTTTCATGCTTGTCGCTGGCATGCTCTCAGTGTGTCCTTGTTATGTGTTAGTTTCCTAGTGTGTGTGTGTGTGCACATGTGTCTATGTGCGTGTATGTGTGATCAGTTTACCTGTAGCAGCTCGAAGGCAGCCAGTAGGTCACCGGCGGTAGAGTTACCACGGTAGATCTGGTAGTACTCGAGCTGAGGGGGGAACCTTGGGGGTCCGTAGTGCTCGTCACACATCTTAGTGATGGGCTTAGCAAACGTCCGGCCAATGAACTCTGCCTTGCCCTGGATGCCACCAACGGTAGAAAGAAAAACAAAGTTAGAAACGTTTCTGGGGTGTACTTCCTGTCATGTCCACTGGGGGTCAGTGTAAGCACAAACATAATACTGAAAACAGTGTAAAAAGCGGGGACTACTCAGAGAAGACGCTACTACTGTAAGACTAACAAAATACTTAGAAGAAGTCCTACTAGGGGCCATACCCCTATGGGTTCCATCAGTTTATGAGAAGCATGCATGACTATTAGAGTAAACACTTCAACCAAACTAATCAACTGCTGTTTCAGCTATCAAACACAACCGTGTCTACAACTACTAACTTCAACCACTACTGGAGGAATGCAAGAGGGACATGCTTGTGGCTACGTCATCGACCGATGGTAAACCTAGTTTGGGCCTTTAAAATAGCCTGTCCTGCCTCTTGTATGACTCAGCTAACTAGCTACATTGCTACGCAAACAGAAGCCCAAAGCAGCAGAGGCGCTACTTCAAGCTTTCACACTCTACTTAGCCCCAACAGCATCCACCACATGAGGAGGAACAGGAGGAACATGGTAAATGAAGACACGAACAGATACACAGTAAGGACATATGGACAAACACCGTGTTTGGATCACAGATCTCACAGTACTTTGAATCATAGTATCCTTTGAATGCCACAAAACAATTGCTTCTCTAATGGGTATAGATAGACCTCTACCACAATGATAGGTCCCCCTCTCCCTCTATCTCTGGGGTCGTACCACAGTGTCCTGGTCGTAGACCTCTACCACAATGATAGGCGGGTCGTCTCGTAGCTCGCCGGCCTCCCCGAACAGCTCGACATCATCAAACACCAGCAGCTGATCCCACGTAGGGCACAGAGTCTCACTCAGGACCTAGAAACACACACACACACACACACACACACACACACACACACACACACACACACACACACACACACACACACACACACACACACACTTGAAAAATATTTGTTAAATAAAAGTTTGAAAAAACTCATACCAGCAAACACCCTCTCTTACCTCAGTGACCTGGCTGTGTGTGGAGAAGAAGACCCTGGCGAAGGGGTCCGACAGGCCGCTGCTGTCTGCAGCAAACAGACTCCTGGCCTGGTACATGTGAGCCCTCAGCTGGAACACCTGCTTCACTGCAGAGCAGAGAGAGGACACAGAGATTAGACAACACTCACATACACAGTCGTGAAACACCAGCACTTGAGTACGTACTTCAATAAATGGGTGGAGGGAATGGAGTGTGTCAATATACAACTTGGCTTTTCAAGCAACTACCCACTGGGCACGTCAATTCAACGTCTATTCCACATTGGTTCAATGTTGATTCAACCAGTGTTTGCCCAGTGGGTACTTACCTACTTTAGCTACAGTGTATACAG
Organism: Salvelinus fontinalis; assembly: GCF_029448725.1. Classification (NCBI taxonomy): domain Eukaryota; kingdom Metazoa; phylum Chordata; class Actinopteri; order Salmoniformes; family Salmonidae; genus Salvelinus; species Salvelinus fontinalis. The sequence continues at coordinate 5,126,091 of NC_074684.1, read as the reverse complement.
TGCTGTAGGGGGTACATATTGTAGACAGACTTACTGTTATAAACCAGACTGATAGGGGGTAAAGACTGCAGACAAGAGCCTGTCCTGGGAGCCTTGTTCTCTTCAAAGCCGTTGGGCAGGCCAGACAGGAAGTCCTTCCTTTGTTTGTTGAGGCCCAGCCACAGGTACATCTCCATCTTAGCCTGCACTGTCCAACCCGCTGGACCAAACCCCTTCTTACCAGGCAGCTGGGGACACAAACGTTACAGCGACGTTATAAGGACATTTTTACAACTTTCCTCAGCTATAGTAACATTTTCGTCTTAGCTTGGGTTCCAGAGACACAACGTCACAGATATACAAGAGCAACACTAACGCAAATGGACTTTCATCAGTTAACTGTTTTATCAGAGGTTTTGCACTCATCACTTCATTCTCTGTCAGAAAGTAGGCTGGAGCTCTCTGACATTACATTCTGTACATTTATAAATCCTTCTTGCAAAAACGGCCACATTACCGAACATTGTTACTAACCTATAGAAGCACGAGAGACCATACCCGGTCACTCTTGAAATGTTGTACCTAACTTATAGAAAAATCTTCAGAATACCCTACAGTTGGACGCATTGGTGCCTTTCTGGCAATTCACATTGTTGTTAGAGGAACGCTTTTACTGAGGAATGTGGTTGTTTTTTCTACGATTGTGTTTGTGGTACTTTTATTTGTGTGTTTCCAATGCCCCTGCCTTGATTGTGTCGTGCAGGCAGCCCTCGGAGAAGGCGGAGAGAACCAAGAAGGTTCACGTACCCTGAGGAAGACAGCTTTGACCTTGCCACAGTCCTTGCCTGTCTCCTCGTCTACGATGGAGTAGAGGATGTCTTTGGAGGGGATGCGGGCGTAGGCGATACGCTTGTTGTTACTCATCATCCATACGAACACGTCTGGGATACTGTGCTGGGGCTGGAGGGCACAGAGGATACAGGTCCACAGTGTTATTGACAACCACATAGTGGTCAATACAGGCTGAAACTCCTGGGCATAACATAAATGACATTGATATCCACAAGGACACACACTATTTCTAAAAGTGAATGACATTTTATGAGTGTGCAGTTTATTAGTTCACAGTGGTGCTCTTAACTGTACAAAGCGATCGGTTATTATTATGCTAGTGTCTTATAAGGGAGAGTTAGGATCCACTGACGGGAGGTTGCCGAATGTTCTTCTGAGGTTGCCTGTGCTCTCTCTATCAGTTTCTCTGTCGATGCACCTAGAATGTGTTATAAATAAAGTTTGAGCGTAACAGAATATGTACCTCGTCGGCAAGGAAACGTAGCCTGTGCAGGAAGTTCTGAACCATCTTCAGTTTGTCTCTCACTGTGTTCCTCTTCACCTGGGAGCGAATCAGCTTGGCCTGCTGGCCCATGCTCTCCTATAGAGAAGGATATTACATTATACACACTCCCGCCCTCTGCTGCATAAGGATAGATTCATAACCACAGCAACTCTCTCCATCACTCTCTCAGAGCAGCGCCGTACCATCTCTCTCATGCAGGACTTGAGTCTCTCTTTGTCCAGTTTGGTTCTGCCTGCCTGGTTCTGGTCCTTGTTGGCCAACGTGACGAAACGACTGAAAGTAAAAACACAGAGACACTTAAAGAAGATACTTTGGTTGGCATCACTGTGTCTCTGGCTATGGCACTCCAGTCACTGTAGGAGCAAATCAAAATCAAATCAAATGTTATTTGTCAAATACTCACGAAACAACAGGTGTAGACTAACAGTGAAAGGCTTACTTGCAGGTCCTTTTCCAACAATGCAGAGTTAAAGGTACAAATAGAAAAGTAATTATGAATTGATTATGGTTGTCGTATCAGTAATGTTATCTCACTTGCAGCCAGTGCTGAGTTCCTCCAGCACCCCTCTGAGTCTGCGCTCTGGATAGGCTGTCTCTGTCTTAATGATCTCCTGCACGTCATTCAGACCCTCCTCCTGTCAGACACAACACACAAACACAAACAAGGGCATCAGATACAATATACTCTTAGAAAAAAAGGTGCCATCTAGAACTTCAAAGGGTTCTTCGGCTGTTCCCATAGGAAAACACTTTGAAGAACCCTTTTTGGTTCCATGTAGAACCCTTTTGGTTCCAGGTGGATCCCTTTTGGGTTCCATGTAGGACCCTTTACACAGAGAGTTCTACATGGAACCCAAAAGGGTACTACGTGGAACCAAAAGGGTTCTCCCTGGAACCAAAAAAGGGTTCTCCTATAGGGACAGCCATAGAACCATTTTGGAACCCTTTTTTCTAAGAATGTAATACCTTGAGTTATTTGGGATTAATTAACATATTATCCTGCACAATGGTGCACATTCAACATGAGTGATTACTGACCAGTTTGTCAGCGATCTTGTCCATGATGTTGGAATTGTAAAGTCGTCTCCTTTGGTCCTGCCACCAGCTCTTGATGTAGATACACGGCTTCTTCTCAAAGTAGGGCAGGTGGAAGTAGTTCCTAAAGTTTGGCACAAATAAAACTAAACAACCTGTGTAGAACAGATGTGATCCTATCAGCTCTTATCTGACAGTGGAGAGGAAGAGAGTTGACATTATCAGAGTCCCTCAGAGAATGAGATCAAAGAAACTGATTTATTTTATATTTCTCTTTTTTTTCATTTTGTACCGTGTTATTCTTTTATCTCCATTATTTTTTGTTAGAGTATTTTGGTATACATACTGTATCTTATTCTATGAATAAAGAAGATCTAGACCAAGTGGTACCCTGACTTTTTTTGAGTTGTGACACCCCATCAGCAAAACAATATTTCTAAGCAGAACTAAGGCTTTAGCTGTGACCCAGGAGGAACTAATGGAACATGACCCAACCACCACTGATGACCCCTGACCCTTGAACCCCTGCCCCTCTGACCTGTCTGTGATGACAGGTTTCATGGGAGGGGAGGAGGACACAGACACCAGGTCCCCATCATCATCCGCCTCGTCCTCACTGGAGTTCTGATGGATCAACTCTGACTCCTCCTCATCACTCTCTCCTCCTCCTCCCTCTTTCTTCTTCTTCTTAGCTGCCGAGGGCTTGCTCACTCCATCTATCTGGTTGCCGTAGTTGCCTGGGAGAAGGAAATGGGGAAAATAGAGTAGTAGAATTGTGTGTTATTGAAAAAAAAAACATAAAACAATTGCAGTACCGAATAGCAATACATATCGGCACCTAAGTATCGTGACAATATCATATTGTGGGGTCCATGGCAATTGTGCTATTGTTTGTGTTATTTACATGCCAAACATACAAATCCTTGAGTACTCTCTTTTTAGACACATACTTATGACAATTGAGTCGGTCAAGCTATTACTGTATACCCTTGAGTGTAGTACTTACCTATTGTGACCTCGAAGCTGATTGGCTTATCGCCGATCTTCCTGTCGATCATGGTGGCCTCCAGGAAGGAACCAAACAGGAAGAATTCCTCTATTTTCCCTGTAACACTCTGAACAACAGAATAAAGAAGACAAAGTAAACAACAGAATACAAATCAAAGGTAGAACCAACCCCCATTTGACCTTAAACTCACACACACAGTAGGCTAAATAAACAAATACCGTCTCAGTTGCCGTCACACAGGTTTTTCTTTTTAATCAAACAATTTATTTTTTAAGTCAGTACTGATTGAGATGTTGAGCACGTTAGGGCTCGCCTCGTTAATCTCTCTCCCTCTCTCCCACCCTCTCCTCTAGGCTAAGGGGTGATAGCTACACCTGTACCTGGCATATAGTCAAACTGATATCAACAACTTACCGCTCCCAAGGGAGACATTAGGGAGGCACTAGCTAAACAAAGAGACAGCTAGGGGACAGTTGAGAAAGCTAATGTTTAGACTGTGGTAACACTGCCTACTGATTTCCCTAATGGCCAGTTGACAACTTTAACAGCAATATAATGTCCATGCAATGTAGTATAACAACAGAATGGAGACATCTAACCACTGACTGTTTATGGCGAGGTCAGGAAGTCATAGGCAGGGTCAAAGGGCAAAGCTGAAGACGCATAGGGTTGTATGTATCTTAACTGTAAAGATTTGGGGACACTCAATAGTTTGGCAGTTTCTCCCAATACTCCTATGCCTCATAATCCGAATTAATGGGGATGAGAAAGGTCATGAAAGGTAAATATAATGGAAAGTTTGAACATAGTACTGTAGTGTGAGGTAAGGTGTGAGTCAATGATAGCCAGCCAATGTACACTCCCTTTTGAAAGGAAAAGCCAATGGCACTCACCTCAGACATACTTGGCAACCAATGGATAGTCACCATCCAATCAGCACTCACCTCTGAGATGTTAGAGACAGGCTCCACCTGCACCTCGGTGGAGCTTACAATCTCCGTGGAGGTGGTGTCCAGGATCTCCACGGCAACGGAGATGAGGAGGCGGGCCCTGAAGGACACGCCTTCCCCCAGCCCCTCATTCAAGTCCTGGTGCTCATCCATCAGAGTATACTGGCGGGTGGAGCCATACATGTTGACCCAGGCTGGGCCCATGGTTGGCAGGAACCCTAGGTGAGGAGAGGAGGGATGGAGGATGACAGGAGAATTAAACAAAGAACAGGGGTCTGAGAAAGGTTTTGTGTAGTGTCGGGCAGGAGCAGCAAACTATTGTTGACTTTCTTTAATCATTTGGGTCAAAGCCCTCTAATGTCTTGGTAAAAACGACTGAATACCAAAATGACCAATGTGCTCCAATAAGATTGGATTGACCTGATGTCCTGTCAATATTATTCTTTTGAGCTATGGTTGGGGCAGATATCACCTCACCTTTGTCACCATCGTTGGCGATCTTTCGCAGGTCAATGAAGTGTGTTCCTATGGCGACGTCATTGACTTTGTCGGAGTCTCTTATCTGGACCTTCATGCGTTTGCAGAGCGGAGGAAACATCTCCGTGAAGACCACCTGCTCATTCCAGATCGGCTCATAACTACTCTTCTGGACCGACGTCTTCCCCTGGAGGAAATAACATCAACATACGTTTGGATGGACACCCATTCAACTCGTCCACTGACACCTCCTATTATGCAAATGTGTACTGTGTTTATAATGTGATTGTCATCCATTATGCAATGCTATTTGTCTCTTTTGTTTATCAAGTAAAGAAATCAAACAGTTTCAGGTTCACGGTATGGAGAAGTCAGGACCTCCTGAGTAGTGGTTGACCTACTCTCTGTCCGGCGAAGACCACTTGTACGTAGGGGTCCACCAGGTCTCTGTTCTCCCCTATGAAGGCCTTCTTCACGTTGGCCATGATGCTGGTGTTCATCTTGGGAAGGCCCTCGGCTCGGTAGATCTTCACGTAGAACCGCGCCCACTGCCTCTCCAAGGGAACACCCTCCGGAAGAAGGAGGTTCCTGACCAGAAACAAAAAGGTTGAAAAACAGTTGTACGCCTGATTTTGTCTCATCGTAACCCCTTGATAACATTCTCCAGACTTTTTTTTATTTAACCCCTGACCCCCCCCCCCCCTGCACATTGTATTGCCATTCCACAACATTCTCTGACCACTCTACACCATTGTATTAGCATTCTACAACATTTCTGACCACTGGAGCGTTGTGTAACCCTTCTACAACATTCTATTGCCCGAATAAAACGTTCTCTTACCCTTCTATGTCGTCTTCATCCGTCTCGTTGGCCTTGTGGGAAGACTTGATGTTGTCCCCCTTCCCCACCACGGCGATGTCACACTTGATGTAACCTTTGCAGCCGGCTGTGATGTCATCAGGGTCAGACAGTGTGGCCCACTTGCGGTAGAATTGGTGCTCTGTGACAGACAAGTATCAATCCAAAAGTCAATCATTCTGTCCACAACTTACAGGAATTCAAAATAATTATAAATATGACCATGGCAACCATCAACATCACCCATGTGCCAGTCTCAGGACCTTACCACTTACCAGGCTGGGAGTAGACTGTGCCAACATCCAGCTTGAAAGTGCCAACTAAGGTGCCACTCCGCAGCAGGTTCTTAGAGTGGATCACCTGGGGAGGGAGGGAGGGAGGGAGGGAGAGAGGGAGAGAGGGAGAGAGGGAGAGAGGGAGAGAGGGAGAGAGAGAGAGAGAGAGAGAGAGAGAGAGAGAGAGAGAGAGAGAGAGAGAGAGAGAGAGAGAGAGAGAGAGAGAGAGAGAGAGAGAGAGAGAGAGAAAAATGTACGTACTGCAAACATATGGGCTACATTGGACATACATATGGGCTACAGAGCCTGAACGGAGGTTTTGGAAGCAGTACAGAGCAGTGGAGTAGGATTAAGAGTGTGTGGGAGAAGGATAAAATGTTGATTTCATGCTCAAAGGCTGTTACTATCAAGAGAACGATTGAACATCTGTGTGTGTGTGTGTAGAAGAGCCACTTACTGAGAGCTTCAGGATCTTGTCAAACATGACATCTGGTGGGACGTGGAAGTCAAAGACAAAATACTGTGGGGAGAAGAGAAGGCATGATGTGATGTGACAGATACAGTAGCCTTCCTTTCTGTCAATTTACTAATGTATTGTATGATCATTCCATTGAGTTCAGTAGATTCAAAGGTTGAATTGAATGAATCAACCCCTGAAGGATTCATTGATCATGCCACACAACACGTTTCTACATGCTTGACAGGGCTGGGAATTGCCAGGGACTTCACGATACGATATTATAAAAGCAAATCAAATTGTATTGGTCGCGTACACATATTTAGCAGGTGTTATTGCGGGTGCAGTGAGAGAAAAAAAGAAACCCGCACACTGCTCTTGCTAGTATCGCTGCTCTTTAATAAGCTTTTACGTATCGGCCTCAGGGCCTTCGTTTCTTATTTTTTTGTCATCTTATTCAACTGTTACCATGCACCTGCAAAAAAGATAGCTCAGATGTGAGTGTATTTTGAATTTTGAATTGTGGGTGTAGTGAAATGTTAGTTTTCCAAGCTCCAACAGTGCAGTACTATCTAACAATACACACAAATCTAAAAATATAAGAATGGAATTAAGAAATATTAGTATGAGCAGCGTTGGAGTCCGGAGGATAAATATATATACTGTATATGTGGTGTATAGACATTGTGGACAGTATGTGGATAATTATGTGCCGATATGATACGTATTGCCATTCTCCCGATTCTATATGTAGTGCGGTTCGATACAGGGATTTCAAATGCGATTCGGTGATCCATAAATATTGCTCACCATATGCCTGGTGCAGAGGGACAAGAGAGAGCCATGAGAAAATGAGTTTTGATCAGCCACGGAAATAAAAGTGCTGAAAATACATTCCCTATTTAGAAAGAAGATGGAGAACAGGCCATGAAGGAAAAAACGCGTAAAAATAATATTGCGATATTGCCAAAACAATACGACATAATATATTGTCCAAAATAATACCCCGATTTGTAACTGTATTGTCCCCCCCCCCCCATCACTAATGCTTGAGGTGAATAACTAACAGAATACAACCAACAATGATCAATTTAACATTCTTTCTTTTGAATCAATGGGAGTCACGTCCAGGTAAATTGAATTGAATACAAGGGGAATTATTACAGACTAATGTCTAGCGGGATCAGGACACCAACTGAATAATGCTTTGACGTTTTGCTCAGCCTCCCTCTCGTGAAATAAGAGTGCAATGTGCATAGCTCAAGGCAGAAAGGATTCCTGTTGAGCCCAGAGCAGAGGCTTTGATCTGAACACAGCCAGGCTGGTGCTGGAGCCTCTGAACTGAGACTGGCTGCTCTTCTCACTTTTTCAACTCAATTACACATAATGTAGAAGAGAGAGGGGAGGGGAGGAAGGGAGAGCGGGAGAGAGAGAGAGAGAAAGAGAGAGAGATGCACTTACCTCATTGTAGTAGGGACAGTTAGTGGACTCCTTCATGGAGGTGTACTTCTTGTCGTCCCCAATCTCCACACAGACCACAGGGTCCATGTTAAGGCCAACCAGCTGCCTGGCCTCAACGACTGTGATGCTAATCTAATGGGACATATTAGCATTAGGGTTGCAACGTAACAGAACATTTTCTGTAAAACCCAGGTGTTCCGGAAATCCAGCTGGAGGATTATCGGAATCAGGAGGGAATAAGCATGGAGGGAATCATTTAATTCCAAAACATTCCACCCAAATGTGAATGAAAGTACCATAATAAAAGGGTACGGCGTGAAACAAACAAGACGACAACTCAGACTGGAGGTTTAGAATACAGAGGCGACTTCTGTCCCTCGGGGTTAATTATCCCTGCTGTGAACATCTCAGTCGGTGTGCGATGTTGTGGTTTCTGGTCACAGAGACGGGTACATTACTGTATCTAGGTCAGTTTGCTGTTGTTAGCAGGGGAGACTCAGAGTTTATGCAGTTTGCAGTTAGGCTACGTTAATGAGCTGTTAGATTCTGTTCATCCCACCCAGCCTTCACACTATCCTCTAATTGTATCCTTACTGAAGCTTTTTTTTCTTTCCTCTCTACTACCCCTCATTCCTCCATCCTTCCTTCTCTTCTCTCTTCTGGCGAAAAATGTGTACACTATGACCTTACCCTTCACCAATTCTACTGTGAGACCTGAGTCCAAGCCGACAACCTGTACACAGCATCCAGTCGAAGCTATTTAACTGCCTTTTCTCTCATGTCTTTTCTCTCAGGAGTGCGATATAAGTCCACGTGGAGTGAGCATGGAGAGAGATCCTGTCCAAACGTTTCTCATGTTGCTGGTGTACTGGTGGGGAAATGGACAAGGCATAATGGACCGTAAAGGACAGTGGCGGAGACATCCTCAAGGGCCATCCACTTTGAAACGAACTGACGAACTGAAACACTATCTGAAGCAGAACGGGAAGAAATGCCAGAAGAAGATTGCCAAGATGGAAGGGGGTGGACAACTGTGCCTGTAAATTGATTTAGGGTTGCCCTAAACTGTTTATTTGGGGTATCATGTTGATTTTGGAGGTCTACACACTAGGAAGCTTATTGTAATTTAGATTGAAATGCATTGAGATACCGATTTGTCATTAACAAACCACTAAGTTGAGGGTCTTGAATTTGCGTGATAGACTCAAAGTGAAGCACTAAGGACTGTCATTCTAAATTTGGGTTGTATAGCTATGATGGGGACGGTGATAGAAGGGGTTTTGATTTACCATGTTATCATATTTCTAATGTTAAAGTGCATCAATACATATGGCCTTCTGGATAATACAGTACAATTGACATGAGCATGTTTAAGTATGTTTATAACTATGTACAGTACCAGTCAAACGTTTGGACACACGTACTCATTCAAGGGTTTTTGTTAATTTTGACTATTTTCTACATTGTAGAATAACAGTGAAGACATCCACATTACAAAAGAACACATATGGAATCATGTAGTAACCAAAAAAGTAGCCACCCTTTGCCTTGATGACAGCTTTGCGCACTCTTGGCATTCTCTCAACCAGCTTCACCTGGAATGCTTTTCCAACAGTCTTGAAGGAGTTCCCACATACGCTGATCACTTGTTGGCTGCTTTTCCTTCACTCTACGGTCCAACTCATCCCAAACCATCTGAATTGGGTTGAGGTCGGGTGATTGTGGAGGCCAGGTCATCTGATGCAGCAGTCCATCACTATCCTTCTTGGTTAAGTTGCCCTTACACAGCCTGGAGATGTGTTGGGTCATTGTTCTGTTGAAAAACAAAAGATAGTGGGACTAAGCGCAAACCAGATGGGATGGCGTATCACTGCAGAATGCTGTGGTTGCCATGCTGGTTAAATGTGCCTTGAATTCAAAATAAATTCCTGACAGTGTCACAGGCAAAGCACCTCCACACCATCACACCTCCTCCTCCATGCTTCACGGTGGGAATCACACACGCAGAGATCATCCACTCACCTACTCTCACAAAGGCATGGCGGTTGCAACCAAAGGACACATTTCCACCGGTCTAATGTCCATTGCTCGTGTTTCTTGGTCCAAGCAAGTCTCTTATTATTATTGGTGTCCTTTAGTAGTGGTTTATTTGCAGCAATTAAACCATGAAGGCCTGATTCACTCAGTCTCCTCTGAACAGTTGATGTAGAGATGTGTCTGTTACTTGAACTCTGTGATATATATTTGGGCTGCAATTTCTGAGGCTGGTAACTCTAATGAACTTATCCTCTGCAGCAGAGGTAACTATGGGTCTTCCTTTACTGTGGCCGTCCTCGTGAGAGACAGTTTCATCATAGCACTTGATGGTTTTTGCGACTGCACTTGAAACTTTCAAGTTCTTGACATTTTCCAGATTGACTGACCTTCATGTCTTAAAGTAATGATGGACTGTCGTTTCTCTTTGCTTATTTGAGCTGTTCTTGCCATAATAAGGACTTGGTCTTTTACCAAATAGGGCTCTCTTCTGTTTGCCACCCCTACCTTGTCACAACACAACTGATTGGCTCAAACGCGTTAAGAAGGAAAGAAATTCCACAAATTAACTTTTAACAAGGCACACCTGTTAATTGACATGCATTCCAGATGACTACCTCATGAAGCTGGTTGAGAGAATACCAAGAGTGTGCAAAGCTGTCATCAAGGCAAAGGGTGGCTACTTTGAAGAATCTCAAATATAAAATATATTTTGATTTGATAAAATCTTTTTGGTTACTACAAGATTTAGTATGTGTTTTTTCATAGTTTTGATGTCATCACTATTATTGTACATAAAATAAATAATTATTGGAATGATTTATGTGCAAATGTATTTGTAACCGGAGGCTAAGTTCCCTGTAGTAGTAGCATCACATCTCCTGCAGAGTGCGCCAAATGATAGGTGACTATACCCAGGGTCAGGGTATAAATTAAGTGATTGCCTTGTGTGTGGTGATGAAGCGTGTACTGATGTTTGATTCATATGTTCCTGTCCTCTTCTGAGAATGAACTGCACTATGTGAAGGTTTGAAACTCAATGACAGAGGTAATTTACAATTGTAATGTACTAAGTGTAAGGAAGTCTTTCCTTATCCCACTTTCCTAATCATGTTAATGCTTGTTTGATGAAAAGCATCAGCTGGCGCACAACAAGGGGAAATTATTTAGTGTAGAGGTGCTGATTAGCAGGGAATAAACTGTAAGCTATAAAACAAAGAAAGTCACACACTCCATATATAAAACCACCCAGTAATTTGAAGGCACAGTGATGCCGAAACATTGGCGTTTTTTTACCCAATAAAATACTGGGAGGTAATATATATGGAGTGTGTGACTCTCTTTGTTTTTAATGCTTGTTTGATGAAAATGCTTGTAAGTAACTTTCCATTAGGTTGAGACTTAGTCTCAAAAGGGAGGAAATGTCACGAAAAATGACAAAATTAGACATACTATACTGTTTTTACTTAGAGAATTGTCCATTGCTATATGCTAGTGTTTTTTTTTGTTGCTGATGCAGGCTTGTCTTGTGTGACTTAGTCATAAGTCTGGGCGTACAGATAAGAGCCGGGTGTGACTGCAGTATGTGACATCCCGTTTGTACTATCTGCTGGAACTCCTCTTTGTGGAAACTTGCAGGAAGAAACAAACAATGGTCAGTTATCTTAATCTGCACAGACAAGCTAAAAGCCTTTCATAAACCATGTTCCTCCCCCCTGTTTGCACACATCTGCAAACTGCCACATAGACGAAGAGGTTGGACTTTCTATAAAAGCCGAGAGCCAACTCTGTTCGTTGGGCATTTAACTCTGAACTATGAGTGATTGTTGATTGCTCCATTTTTTGCTAATCTTACAATAAAGGTTGTTGTTTGAAGAATCTACAGTCTCTCTTTAGAATTTCCAAGACATCAGTCATCTTCCCCAAATTAAGGCGATGATGGTGCAATCTTTGTGAGAGGGAGGGAATATGATTTTATTGGTCCTCAACTAGTTGCTCAGACACTCAGTTAGCCCTGAGTTAGCCTGCAGGTTAGTTCTGAATGATTCATTGCCATATAAATGTACCTGGCTAAAAGGGGAGCCACTTTCGTGGTACCGGTTATCCCGAGTTGAACTCAGAGTTGACCAAAGTGACTCAAACCATGTAAGTAGTATAGGGATCATTAGCAAAGACCAAGATTTATACCAGGACATTGGTCTATGGGCCCTTTCTTCAATTGTAAGAAACTCAAGTAGAGTAAACTCGAGTACAGTACCGCACAGTAGAGTACAGTAGAGTAGGGTACAGTAGAGCACAGTACAGTACATTATACAATGGGTGGGTCTAATCATGAATGCAGATAGGTTAAAACCGCATTCCAGCCGGTGTCTATTCCACAGGTTACCACCGGCTAAATCTATAACATTAAAATGCCTATTTACTCTGTTCCATTTGACTGCGCAATCCAGACTGAGACTGCGCAATCTCATCAGCCCAGCCAAGCAATTTATAAACTTGATCTCCACTATAAAAAGCATCTAGACTTTATCTCACATTTCTTTTAGACTATCATTTTGTTTTCAACAGCGGAGATTTGTATAAACCTTGCTGTCTGTCTCTCCAACATTTGCAACATTGTTTCAATATTTAAATTAGATTTCCAGCTGTCCCATAGTAAGGAATGTGTTCGGGAGTCGGGACAAGACAGGCAGGCAGGGAGCGTTTCTCAGCCAGTCGAAATCATGAATCAGCTGACATAATTTCTATGGATATATACAATGAAATGTCAATTGAAGAAAGGTTAAATGAAATGAAGTGCAGCTAGTTTGTAGTCTTTTCAGTGTCAGTTTGAAGTGATTGTGTTAGCTGTGTTGTTTTAACTAACGTTGCGTCATGCGTTGGGATTCATTGTTTACCTAGCTAGCTATCTAGCTACATTTCTTAACAAAATACTCTAGTCTTAGTGTGCCAGAGCGCAGAATAACTGATGCATTTTTGAACACTCAACACCCGTTGAATATGTCCGGTGTCAGTAAACGTTGGCAACAAAGCATAATTAAATTGTTGCCAGCAGCACAGCTACAGTCACCAACGCTCTGGATAACATGAAAAAAGCCTAACCAGCTCTGCTAGGGTGAGTAAAATGGTCAGAGTGGGGTGTTCTCTCATTATCTGTCTGGAAGTAGCTAGCCAATGTTAGCCAGTTAGCTTGGGTGCTTGACTGTAGTTGTTAGGCCAGAACTTTCCGAACAACTCTACTTAATGGCCAGAGCGTCCAGTGTGCACTCTGAACGCGATAGGGCGAGTAATGTTCAGTGAGCTGTTCTCTCTCTCTCTCTCTTAGATCTCTGGAAGTAGCTGGCAAGTTAGTGTAGAGCGGTTGTAATCAAGCCTTAAAGAGATGGGTGGGGCTAAGGCTTAAGAGGGTGTGAACAATGCTGAATGGGTGTAGACAAAGAAGGGTGTTCTATTGAAATAATAGTGTTAGATAAAAAATAATCATGAATTGCTTTATTTTCAAACATTAAGTTTAGGAGTCAGGTTTGGGACAGCCACCTGTACAAACAATGACATTGTACCATATTAATTTAACAATATGTTTGTTATTGCCTAGAAATGAATCAGAACATACCATGATTTAAATACATTTCCTAATTTTGGAATTTAACAGATTTTAAAAAAGCTTTTTGGGCGAGCCTATTACTACGGCTGAACCTGCAAAACAACACATTTTTTGAGTGGCAAGTAGCCTAGCGGTTAGACTGTTGGGACAGTAACCGAAAGGTCGCTGGATCAAATACATGAGCTGAAAAATCTGTCAATGTGCCCTTGAGCAAGGCACTTAATTTGCTCGAGAGGTGCCGTACTACTATGGCTAATCCTGTAAAACAACACATTTCACTGCACCTATCTGGTGTATGTGACAATAAAACATGTTTAAGTTCTTTTTAGATATTTTGGGGGGGGATTGGGGTCGATTCTTTCCCTCATCTCACCTGGTAATCCACAGGCCTCCCAGAACTAGGCTCCATCTTTATTTCAGGCTTTGATCTGAGAGAGTAAAGGCACACAAATCAGAGCTTTTCCTAATGAAGTGTAGCCTGCAGTTTGCTAATTTACTCAACTAGTACTGTAGTATGGGTTATAAACATGAATAAGAGTGTTATAACACAGTCAATGGATCGTTGCAGTAACAGATGTACAATAAGTAAGTACATAAATAAGTACACAGACCTCTTGTTGGAGACATTGGTGGTGACGGCAGTGACGGAGGCCAGGGAGATGCAGTCTGGGTCCAGAACCCCCACCCCTCCCAGACGCATGGCCTTCCTGTTCAGATCCTCCATGTCCAAGATGGCTGGCTCATCTTGGGGGTGCCATCACAATAACCTATGTTACTATATGCCAGGGGAGGCCAACCCTCTTCCTGGAGAGCTACAGGTCTCTACATCTCTGCTCTAACACACCTGATTCAATTTATCAAAGTCTCGATGGGCAGCTGATTAGTAAAAGCCTACCTTTCTTGTGGTCATCCTTGGAGCTCTTGGTCTTGCCGAGCTTCATGGCTGAGAATACCCCCTTCCCCGCTCTGAGGGAGGAAGAGAAGAGGAGAAAGTCAAATAAACAAAGGAACTACTGAAATCCTACACAGTGAAATCAGGTCAAATATCTTGGAAGACCTACCTCTTTGGGGATAATGACCAAGTCAATTTCCCCAAATTCATGAACTATTCTCATTATGCTGACATTCGGAGGACTTTGTTAACTCCCATGTAGGGACTTTTATATTTATCTGAGGAGGACCTCATTGAACAAGGAATGTATGAGTGCTTCAGCAGTACACGCTGCTATAAAAAACTACAGTAGCTAACTAAAACCTACACCAGGGGTAGGCAACCCTGTTCCTGGGGTGCCACAGTTACTGCAGGATTTTGTTCCAACTAGGCACCGCACTTGACCAACTAAGCTAATTGATCAGTTCAGTGATTGCCTAAATTCAACATACACTACATGACCAAAAGTATGTGGACACCTGCTCATCGAACATCTCATTCCAAAGTCATGGGCATTGATATGGAGTCGGTCCCCCCTTTCCCTGCTATAACGGCCTCCACTCTTCCGAGTAGGCTTTCCACTAGATGTTGGAACATTGCTGCAGTGACTTGCTTCCATTAAGCCACAAGAGCATTAGTGAGGTCGGGCACTGATGTTGGGCGATTAGGCTTATCACGCAGTAGGCCTTCCAGTTCATCCCAAAGGTGTTCGATTGGGGCTGAGGTCAGGGCTCTGTGCAGGTCAGTCAAGTTCTTCCACACCGATCTCCACAAACCATTTCTGTATGGACCTCGCTTTGTGCACGGGGTATTGTCATGTTGAAACAGGAAAGGGCCTTCCCCAATCTGTTGCCACAAAATTGGAAGAACAGAATCGTCTAGAATGTTATTGTATGCTGTAGCGTTAAGATTTCCCTTCACTGGAACTAAGGGGCCTAGCATGAACCATGAAAACAGCCCCAGACCATTATTCCTCCTCCATCAGACTTTACAGTTGGCACTATGCATTGGGGCAGATAGTGTTCTCCTGGCATCCATCAAACCCAGATTCGTCCGTTGGACTGCCAGATGGTGAAGTGTGAGAACGTGTTTCCACTGCTCAAGAGTCCAATGGCGGCGAGCTTTACACCACTCCAGCATACGCTTGGCATTACGCATGGTGATCTTAGGCTTGTGTGCGGCTGCTCGGCCATGGAAACCCATTTCATGAAGCTCCCGACGAACATTACTTGTGTTGACGTGGTGACGTTGATTCCAGAGGCAGTTTGGAACTCGGTAGTGAGTTTTGCAAACGAGGACAGACGATTTTTACGCGTCACATGCTTCGGCGCTTGGCGGCCACGTTCTGTGAGCATGTGTGGCCTACCACGTCTCGGCTGTGCAGTTGTTACTCCTAGTCGTTTCCACTTCACAATAGCACTTACAGTTGACCGGGGCAGCTTTAGCAGGGCAGAAATCTGATGAACTGACTTGTTGGAAAGGTGGCATCCTATGACGGTTCCACGTTGAAAGTCACTGAGCTCCTTAGTAAGGCGATGGCTGTGTGCTCGATTTTATACACCGGCCAGCAATGGGTGGGGCTGAAATATCCGAATCCGCAAATTTGAAGAGGTGCCCACATACTTTATATATATAGTGTATATATAGTGTACCTGGTCTTCCAGGTCAGATCAATCAAAAACATGAAGTGCCTGTGGCACTCCAGGATGAGGGTTGCCTACCCTGCCCTAAATCAACATAACTCATTGCACCATCAGGAGAGAAACATTTAGCAGAGATGAACATCACATGGACAAGACAGTCTCTTCAACCCCCCGACCCCCATCACTATAGAACCCAGCGGTGTCCAATAACGACACACAGTTATTACAGAGGATCACATATCACCACCCTAACAAAGGCCTGGACCGACAAATGAGGGGCCTTAATAATGAACAATTATGAGCGTGACCATCCAATTAGCTGCAGATATAGATACATTTCAGATAGAAGATGAAAGGGAGGTTTTCTGTTTGTCTTCTCAAGCCTTCGAAAGTGGAGCAGTTGATCAGAGTTCAATGTCTGCTTTCCATCTTCCTTTCATTAATTCACTGATATCTATCAAACCCTCTTTCGATAAGAACCATAAAAGGAAGGAGATAAGAGTGTTCTTTCAAGAAAATATATCATATTCAACATGACCGGTTTGGGAGGATGAATTGGAAAGGGAAAATCCTTTAGAAAGAAGCAATATACAATAAGACTACAAAAACAATTGTTCACTCAAGGCTGGTACACCTACCATACTATTATTATTGACATAATGACAACGCAATGGACTTTAGATTGTAACATTTGTAAAACTGTTCCACAAAACCAATAACACCTCAAAACAACACTAGAGTGTGTTGAACACCATCAGGTGTTGAATACAGATGTAGGATCTTAATTTGAGCCAGTTTGCTACAGCAGAAAAATAATCCTGCAACAACAGAAAACGTGAATTATTATGTGGATTATAATTAATGGACCATTTTTGTAGAAGTTGATACATTTTTTGTTAGGGAAAATCTTCTGAAAATCTTCTAATTTCCACATTTTAAAGTGAAAATTACAAACTTTAGAAAGCCTGTATAAACCTTGAATACACTACAAATTTGCATTTCCTGCTTTGCAGGAAAATTCTCAGCAACAAAAGAGTGATCAAATTAAGATCCTACATCTGTACAGCCTCAGTCAGATTAACAAACATTTAACCTTTTACTACATTGGGCTAAATCAGGCTCCCACAGAGTGATTATTGGTAGTCTTAAACAAATCTATACACCTCACACACATGGTTATGGGCTTAAAAAAGAAGACACTTGTAGCATGTCAGATATTTCATTGAAATGTATTCAATTTAGAGTTTGCATCCTAAAATTAAAATGTATATACATCACAGACAACAGAAATATAACAAAACTGTTTGACATAGAAACACTGGATTTTTGTCGTTAATATACATATTTAATAATTACAAAATTATGTAAAATATTAATAACATTCCACCCATTAGGCTAAAGAGGGCGCATTTGGTCCTTGGCTGGAGGAAAGGGCTCCGCAGATCATACTAATCAATAAGCAAAAGCAAGTGGTTCATACATACCATACGAAAGATACCAAGGGTCCAAACCCAGCTCAGGATGACAACACTAGCTACCTCCTTGTCTCTCAACAGAATAAGTTTCAGCTGTCCCTCATTCACTCTATTCCATGTTTGGAGTTCCTTCCTTAAACAGGAACCTAGCTCACAGGTGCACTAGAATCCAAGTAGGTAGGAAAGAGGAATACAGGTGTGCATGCAGGGAGGCAGAGGAGGGAGAAGCAGGTGAGAGTATGAATCTAAGGCGAAAGTACAGCAGTGCACAAGCTGCTGTGGTCTTGGGGAAGAGGGAGGGGGTGCACTGACGACCAGATAATATGAGTGTAGACAAGCATGGCAAGGGATCCATTGGAGCACATATGCAGTACACTCTGAAACGAAGACACACACAGGCATGCAAGCACACACCAGGGGTTAGAACCTGTTCAGGGAACGGAACTGAAAACTGGAAAAGTACAAAACATTTTTAGAAACAGAATCAGAACCAGGAACAAAAGTGATCTATACAGTTCCGGAACAGAACCTTTATTTTAAAAGCATGGTTAATAACGTTATTTTATGTTACAAGCATTTTTTCCCAGTCCCACAAAAAAATGCAACAAAGCGCCTATGCAAAGCCCTCACTCTTTCACTCAGCAACTGCTTCCAGTGTCTGCCTGCCAGCTGAAAATCTTTGCCAGTGTGTGTAGGCTACCTACCCCTCCCAAAACATAAGCGACTAGCCTACTGACGTTACAAGTGTGATTAAGAAATTAGGGAGAGATGTATTTATTTGTTTAACTAGAGAAGAACGGATTAACTTTTTCAATGCTAGTTAAGTATACTATAGTTATCATGCTTCACATTGGATTTATTAACTACAAAAAGTTAAGACGTGTTTTTCTTTGAATTCTGGTGCCACTCCGCACACACAAGCTTGTTAGCTCTGGTCCAATGCTAAGCCAACTCTCAGAAGTTCAAAGACATTCAAAGTTCCTTCATAGAAGCCGCTCCTCCGTAGGTGTAATTCTGTGGTCCTAATTGAAGTAACGCATGTCATAAAAAGATGGCCAGCGCTTCAAGTCAAGCCTCCTCCTCCATCCTCTCTGGCTCTCTCCTCACCCGCAAAATTTATGTTGCATCTCACGCCTACTGTCACGTTCCTGACCTGTTTTCTGTTGTTTTGTATGTGTTTAGTTGGTCAGGACGTCAGCTGGGTGGGAATTCTATGTTGTGTGTCTAGTTTGTCTGTTTCTATGTCAGCCTAGTGTGGGTTCTCAATCAGAGACAGATGGTAATCGTTGTCTCTGATTGAGACTCATATATATATAGGAGACTTGTTTTGTGTTGGGATTTTGTGGGTGTTTGTTTCCTGTCTCTGTGTTTGTTCTGCACCAGATAGGACTGTCTCGGTTTTCACGGTTTGTTATTTTGTTTGTTGTTTGTAGTGTTCACTTGTTATTTTATTAAACATGTTGAGTACTGGCTACGCTGCATTTTGGTCCTCTCTTTCACCCCAGGAAGAAAGCAGTTACACCTACACTTGTCTGTCCAATGCATGTAAACTACTAGCCCATTTCAGAGGTTTAAAAAAGGTTCCAACCAGTTCGTAACTTTATTTTTCTGGTCAAAACAGTCAAACGGAACAAAAAAAAGAGAATGGTTCTCTTCAGAACGAAACAATTGGAAAACATTTTTTTCCAACCCCTAACACACACACATACACACTCACTGTGGTGGTTGTAGAAGTATTTGGCCTCTCACTCTGTCAGAGCAGAACGCTACTGTTGAATGAACGGGGAGGATTAAAGAGGAAAGTTTGGAGTCTATCTGTCAGAGGACTATAGAGGATCCCAGCGTCTTATTACAGTCAGCAGGAACAAAATGGAGGCGATGGAACTGGAGCAGACAAGCTCCACCACAGAGTGAGCTGTCACCAGGGATGAAAACCCACAGACAAAAGGGCCTAATACATTCCAACACCTCTATAACAAAGAGACACTCTAATGAAGTTACCAACATTATAAAAGAAACACCTACTTCTCTTTTCTTCCTTTTCCAGTCTTTTCTTTTCCTTTACTGTGGCAAGCACATTGTGAATGCAGATCAGTGACTCTAGTTTAATAAAGAGAGTAGAGACAGGGCTGTTTGAGAATGTATGAAAGGTCAGTGAGTAGGCAGAGCAGAGAGATGCTAAATGGAAATTAAAAACTCGCTGAACTTCAGAAAGGGTACATTTGAGCAAATATGCTGCTGGAGGGGCAATTTCTGCACTTATTTTGTCTCTCGATGTGATGGAATTGCAACTCAATGAACAAAAGTCACGTTATCCCTAAAATCAAAAATGTCACACTATGAAGTCTTTATGAGCAATAATACAAGCTATGTGCAATCAGAACAGTGTCACTAAGTACCCAGTATTTTTGCCCTTTTCATTTAAACTGAAATGGAAGAAAAAACAAGTAAAAATGTATCTTTAATCAAAACACTGCAAATCAAACCAATCAAATCACATCAAACCAATCAAAACCACAAAAACTGTATGCTTGATTCAGGTTGTGGAGTAACTCATCAGACCGACATCAACGACTGATCAATCTTGATGTAACCAACCCCCTGCTGATGTAACCAACCCCCTGTTGAAAAGACGTTTAGAAGACTTATTTTCCGGATGTTGAAAAGGCATCTATGTTTCACAAGTTTGAACAGCACAGCACAGTACAGTAGAGTTTAATTCAGCAGAGTACAGCATAGTAGAGCAATGTACAGTACAGTTTAGTTTAATTCAGTGGAGTACAGTAGGGTACAAAGTACATTATACTGTGCTCTACTGTACTGTACTGTAGTGTACTGTACTGACCTACATTTAACTTTTCATTACCCTACTGTGCTCTATTGTACTGTACTGAGCTATACTCTACTTTTTCTCTACTTTACTGTACTGTCTAAACTTATGAGAACTTTTTTTTTCTATGATTGGTTCTGATTTGGTAGGGCCAGACCAAAAATCGACAAAACAAAGATGTCCAAAAGACGCTAGGCGTTAGTCCGTGCTCAGTGGTTATTGACATTTTAGTTTTTACTTATTTGTAGGCGTTTGAGATGGTACGCAACTACAACAGAAATACAGAGGGGCAGCACGCCACCTGACGTAATGCGCAAGAGACACACACACAGACACACACAAAAGTATTCCTTTTTTTCAATTTACCAAAAATATTGTTGGCACAAAAGTTTACAGCTTTACTTTTTTCACTTCATCCAAATATTACATTTTCATCCATTACTGTTGTTTGTTTTATTAAGCATTGGTATGCAAATACTACAAATACTACACTGTCAAAGCAAATGTTACATTCAATGAATTTATTTTTACGCCTTTTTTTTAATTATGATGGATAGAGATACTGTTCAATCAAAGAAAGGCTTCACTTGATGGCTTATAACTCCATGTTGGAATAAGTAATGAGGACAAAAAAGGGTCCTCATTTCAACCAAATACACTGGTATTTCTCCTAATATGAAATATAGTCTTATAAGATATACTGGTGCTGAGAAATATACACATGAATAAAAGGTGTGACAACCAACCCCGGTCTCCCCAACTGTTACAACCAGGTTCAGACTCTTGTGGTTGGAGGATCTATAAAACATAATAATAATAGCAATATTGACCGTATGGAAATGTGGTTTCAGAAATAAGCGAAATATTTCTAAAGTGAATGTACAGTATATTGTAGTGCTCTACAGTATGTCCCATTAGAGATGTGTACAGTTTGTCTTTGATTAATGTTTGATGTGAGTGTGTGTGTATGTGTGTGTGTGTGTGTGCATGCGTGCGTATGCTTATGTGTGTGCATGTGTGCCGCCACATGCGTGTGTGTGTGTGTAATAGGTATGCCACTTCAGCATTAAACCAGTACCTGATAGGATTCAGCTTCTCACTGCAGGAGAGACACACAACTTGCGTAACATACCGCACAGTACACACTCTGATGTACTTCACACATACGTGGGTTCATATATAATACATACAAGTATTAATAAATCAAGTTACTACAAATCAAGTTATGTGTGAAGATATATGAGTAGAGAATACATTAGTAAACCAGGACAATTCCCAAAAGTCTTTATAATGGAGCTGGGGCGGCAGGGTAGCCTAGTGGTTAGAGCGTTGGTCTAGTAACTGAAAGGTTGCAAGTTCAAAACCCCCGAGCTGACAAGGTACAATACTGTCGTTCTGCCCCTGAACAAGGCAGTTAACCCACTGTTCCTAGGCCGTCATTTTAAATAAGAATTTGTTCTGACTTGTCCAATTTGTAAGTCGCTCTGGATAAGAGCGTCTGCTAAATGACTTAAATGTAACTGTAAATAATGTACCTGGCAGCTACAGCCTGGTATCTATCACCTCGTATGGTCTTGGGTTCAAACCCTCTGCATCAGAATGAAAATGAATCATTAATCTTAGTTTATCAATACAACAGCGAATGAGAGTCAGAGTTACAAGAGATGGGTAGGAAGTGGGGGGAGAGTGAAAAATAGATAAAAAGAGAGAGGGTCGGAGAGAGAAAGAGAGAGAGGAGAATGGTCTGTATAAAATAAAATCAAAAACGTGCAAAATTGAATATAAATAAATAAAAGAGGAGAAAAAAAGAATTGAGCTGCAGGTAATTAATAATGTATCAACACAAAGCTCTGTTCTGCTCTGGGGGCTCTGCTGAATAGTCTCTCTCTCTCACACACATGCACACACACACACACGCACGCACACACACACACACACACACGCACACACATGCACACACACACACACACACACACACACACAGTATTCTCTCAGGAGTGTCTCGTGATCAGATGGTCAGACAACGATCAGGTGAATCAGACAACCAGATTGGTTCAATGTTCCAGAGTGGACTGTTCCGGTCTAAAAAAAAAAAGATTTCCCATTCCACTGCTTTCTCATGAAGTTCTCTCCTATTATTAACATTAATATCCACAGAAATGGTGTTCTAAATCTCTATTTCAATTACAATGATGACGCAAGCATTGCCCTCCGACTTCTATAAAAATGTAGCCTTTTGAAATATGACGGTCAACATCTCAAGAGCTTAGCTGTTCTGTCTGGTTAGGCATTGTTTTGTATGAAGGCTGCAGGTGTTCTTGCATATGGCCTCTTAGCTACTGCTTATATTTGTTCCCTCTGTGTAATTGCAAAAAGCTTGTATTCTGGGCTGTTGGTGTGGTATTCGTTCCTCTGTGTATTTGTAATAAGGTTGCATTCTGGGCTGGTGTGGTATTTATTTCTTCATTAGTGTAAAAGGCTTTATCAATATTTAACATCAGAGAACAATCCTTTGAGTCTATGTAGCCTATACTGGATGAAAACAGGACAGAAAGAAAAACAGCCTTCCAAATACAGAACAAGCGATGACAGAAAGAGAAAGGAAGGAAGGAAGGAAGGAAGGAAGAAGAGAGATGTGTGTAGAGGAGGTAAACATATCAGGCTGGTCACAAGAAAAAGCGGTTGACTTCGGATGTTTCAAAAGGTCCCGAGGACGTTTTCCTCAGTGCTCACAAAAAAACAGTGGCAAAGCACTGGACTCAAACTCATGAGGTTCAGAGCCTTCCCCGAACCTTAGCCTTAAAACCACTTGGAACGAATACCTAAACTTAACCCTTTGAGTTGTTTCTGTTTTAACCCTGTAACCACGTGGAACTAACGGGTCAAGAATCGGCGTTCATCCAAATACGGCAAATGCTGAAGTCAAACTATGAGATCAGGTTGCAAAATATAGCAGTTGACTGCGGAAGGAGGGACGAGAGGCTGAATAGTAGTAGTGGCTAACTTTCACTAGGTTCTCTCTGAATCCCCCTTCAAAATGTTTTTCTGCTCATGCCCGAAATAGTGCTGTTGCATTTTTAAGTCTGGTATTGCATCAGGCTTCAGGCTGCTTTCTGCCTGTTGTTTCAAACACAACTCCCTCTCGAGAGCTAGGTAACATGCCTTGGATAAACCAATCAAAGCTAACCCACAGAAAAGGAACTTTAGCAAAAAAATAAATATCTATGTTGACATCCTTAATGATATGTGAAGTCTTTAGGATGACTCGTTTTCACAATATCATCTCTCAACCTTGTATCATAATCCAAAAAGGCCGATTAGACAGTATACTGTAAATTCTTCTCTTATGTCTTTAAGTCTTATTTCTCCTGTATTTTTCTTTCTTTTTCTTTCTTTTTTATTTTGTTGATATTGAATACTGTCCTGTTGGGTAGGGCTTGCACGTTAAGTATTTCACTGTACTTGTGCATGTGACAAATCAAACTTGAACGTGAACTTATGATTTGACATTATGTGTGATTTGACAGTTGTGACATTTCAATCGATCAGCACTCCCCTCTGTTTTATTGGCAAATATCCAGTCACTCAAGAATAAGATGGATGAGATTTGTTTGAGATCTCCTATCAGAGAGACTTGAAGAGCTGCAATATTATAAACCTTGTAGACACTTGGCTGGTTGAATCTATGCACATAGAACTGGTTTCAAGTCCAAAGGGGGAGGGGTGCGCCTCTTCATAAACATCAACTGTTGTGCTGCTTCCAATGTGAAGGAAATCTCGAGCTTCTGCTTACCTGATATAAAATACGTCATGGTGAGTTGCAGACCTTTTTATCTACCAAGAGAGTTCTCATCCGTAATTATCACGGCTGTCTACATCCTTCCACAAGCCAACACCACTTTTGCACTCAGTGAACTGTATGGGGCCCTAAACAAACGTCTCCTGCTCCATTAGGGGCGCTAAAACTCTAGACCCACAGAAACGCATAAAAGGCCCCCCCTCACCCTATTTTTGGTAAATCAGACCATGACTGTATTCTCCTGCTTCCTGTTTATAAACTCAAGCTCAAACAGGAAGTACCAGTCACTCACTCAACACGGAAGTGGTCCAATGAAGCAGATGTGAGGCTACAAAACTGTTTTGCTTGTACAGACTGGGACATGTTCCGGGATTCATCCAATAGCATTGAGGAGTTTACCACATTAATCACAGGGTTCATCAATAAGTGAAAAGTGACTATACGGACATATCTGTGCTGAAAGTCCACTACGACCTCCAACAAGGTATCAAATATGCAAAGGAAATATAGGGGGAAGGTGGATTCCTAATACACCGGCTTCGACGTGTGTCAGATGTGGAAGGGCTTGCAGATGATAACGGATTACAAAGGGTAACACAGCTGTGAGATGCCCAGTGACGCAGAACTCCCAAACGAACTAAATCATTTTTATGCTTGTGTCGAGGAAAACAAAACAGTCCTGCATGAAGGTGCCTGTTGTTCCGTGTGACTCGATCTCCGTGGCCGATGTGAGTAAAACTTTTAAACAGGTTAACACTCGGAATACCAGGGCACGTTCGCAGAGCATGCGCAGACTAGCTGGCAAGTGTCTTCACCAATATTTTCAATATCTCCCTGTCCCAGTCTGTAATCCCAACATGTTTCAAGCTAACGACCATTGTCCCTGTTTCCAAGAACTTTAAGGTAACCTGCCTAAATGACTATCACCTTGTAGCACTCACATCTGTAATTATGAAGTGATTTGAAAGGATGGTCATGACACACATCAACACCATCATCCCAGACACCCTGGACCCACTCCAATTAGCATACTGCCCTAACAGATCCACAGATGACACAATCTCAAATGCACTTTACACTGCCCTCTCCCACCTGGGCAAGAGGGGAAATAACTATATGAGAATGCTGTTCATTGAAAACATCATTCTCCCTTCCAAGCTCATCATCAAGCTTGGGACCCTGAGAACTCCCTCTGCAACTGGATCTTGGACTTCCTGACGGGCTGTGCCCAGGTGGTGAGGGTAGGCAAGAACACCTCCCCACGCTGTCACTAAACACGGGTTCCCCTCAGGGGTGCGTGCTTAGTCCACTCTTCTACTCCCTGTTCACCCACGACTGCATTGTCACATTCAACTCCAACACCATCATCAAGTTTGCTGACAACACGACGGTGGTAGGCCTTATCACCAACGGCGTTGAGACAACCTACAAGGAGGAGGTAAGAGACTTGGCAGTGTGGTGCCAGCACAACAACCTCTCCCTCAACGTCTGTAAGACCAAGGAACTGATCATGGACTACAGGAGAAAGAGGGGAGAGCACGCCCCCATTCACATCGACAGGACTGTAGTGGAGCGGGTCGAGAGCTTCAAGTTCCTTGGTGTCCACATCACTAAGCACTTAACATGGTCCACACACACCTGCACAGTCATGAAGAGGGAATGACAGCGTATTTAGCATGGGCCCTCGGATCCTCAAAAAGTTCTACAGCTGCACCATTGAGAGCATCTTGACTAGCTGCATCATTGCAAAGCGCTGCAGAGGGTGGTGCGGACATCCCAGTAGATCACTGGTGCCGAGCTCCCTGCCATCCAGGACCTCTATCAGGCGGTGTCAGAGGACTTCAGACACCAAAGCCATAAACACTCTGTTACCGTCCGGCAAACAGTACCGGGGCATTGGTTCACGGACCAAGACAGCTTTTAAACCCAAGCCATCAGACTGCTAAATAGCCATAAGACTGTTAAATAGTTAATTCTATCTGCGTTGATGCTACAGTTTCTTTCACTGACTCTATGCACACTCACAATACTATATATACACACTATATACACACAGCTACTGCATTCTTTATTCTTACTCTTATTCTTATGAATTATCTATCACTTTACACCTCCTTCATGTACATATTGTGACAATTCTCTTCAAGGTTAGGAGAGTTTGTAAACAAATTAAGTGAAAGACCAACAGAAAATCACACCAGAGAGTGTTCTTTCCAACAGGTCAGTACCTGAATGTTTGTTTCTCCGGCCTGGACCGCCCCAGGCCGCAGGTGTGGTCCAGGGTCGTAATGTACGCTGGTCGAGCCTCAAGTACCTGATATGGCCTCATGCTCACTTTTCTCCCAGGTAGGGAAACAATATCATGAGCCGTAAACCTCACTTCGCCCTGGTATCCCTGAAAATACGTCTCTGTTTTTCTGGATCAAGGTCTTTACTTCCTGTACTTGTGCTGGGGACAGTGTAGGTGAAACATTAACTTCGGCTGCACGCTTGAGTGGGTGTGGGGTACATGACAATTTGTGTTTCTCTCTCTCTCCATGCTTTTAACATGTTTACGTGATATATCTGTTCCGGGGACCGACGACCTGGCTGTCGGATCTGATAATTAACTTCTCCTACTTTCTCCGGCATTTGATGAGGTCCCTTCAATGTGGCTAACAGTTTACACTCTACCATGGGGACCAGCACATTATGTCACGGTTGAAATTCCCCCAGGGTAACCTGCCGCTTATAAGTGTGCCGCTGGTGCTCTGGTGCTCTTGTGCTTGTGGTTATCCTGTCTTGCATGGCCGTGATGTGCTCTGTAACACTAGTATAAGGGGTGGATTGGTGCTCCTAAGTTTCCCGTGCGATATCTAAGATTCCCTGGGTATGCCTCCCATATACCAGCTCAAAGGGTGAAAACCCCAGCGAGGCTTGGGAAACCTCTCTAATGGCAAACATCAGATACGGCAACATGAAATCCCAGTTTTCCCCATCCTATTCGATTACCTTCCTGAACATTGACTTCAGGGTGCGGTTGAATCGCTCAACCAGCCCATCCGTCTGAGGATAGTAAACCAATGTCCTCAACTGTTTCACCTGCCACAACTTGCAAAGGTCTGCCATAAGGCGGGATAATAAAGGGGGTCTCCTGGTCAGTAAGGATCTCTTTTGGAATCCCTACCCTGGTGAACAGGAGCACTAATTCCTTGGCTATATTTTTGGAAGACATCGTCCGAAGGGGAATGCCTTCTGGGTAGCGAGTGGCATAATCTAGGATGACCGGAATGTATTGGTGCCCTCTGGCGGATTTGGGTAGCGGGCCCACTATAACCATCGCTATCCTCTCAAATGGTGTTTCAATTATGGAGCTGTTAACTGGATCTCGGAGCACCCCCCACAAAGTTTAGCCACTTCAGCCTGAACTTGATCATATTACTCCAGTACTAGCCTCTCTACACTGGCTTCCCATCAAGGCAAGGGCTGATTTCAAGGTTTTACTGCTAACCTTCAAAGCATTACATGGGCTTGCTCTTATCTATCTTTCCGATTTGGTCCTGCCGTACATACCTACACGTACGCTACGGTCACAAGACACTGGCCTCCTTACTGTCCTTAGAATTTCTAAGCAAACAGCTGGAGGCAGTGGTTTCTCCTATAGAGCTCAATTTCTATGGCATGGTCTTCCTACCCATGTTAGGGACGCAGACTCGGTCTCAACCTTTAAGTCTTTATTGAAGTCTCATCTCTTCAGTAGGTCCTATGATTGAGTGTAGTCTGGCCCGGAGTGTGAAGGTGAACAGAAAGGCACTGGAGCAACGAAGCACCCTTGCAGTCTTTGCCTGGGCAGTTCCCCTCTCTCCACTGGGATTCTCTGCCTCTAATCCTATTACAGGGGCTGAGTCACTGGCTTACTGGTGCTCTTCCATGCCTTCCCTAGGAGGGGTGCGTCACTTGAGTAGGTTGAGTCACTGACGTGATATTCCTGTCCGGGTTGGCACCCCCCCTTGGGTTGTGCCGTGGCGGAGATCTTTGTGGGCAATACTCGGCCTTGTCTCAGGATGGTAAGTTGGTGGTTGAAGTTATCCCTCTAGTGATGTGGGGGCTATGCTTTGGCAAAGTGGGTGTGGTTATATCCTGCCTGTTTGGCCCTGTCCGGGGGTATCGTCGAACACGGCCACAGTGTCTCCCAACCCCTCCTGTCTCAGCCTCCAGTATTTATGCTGCAGTAGTTTATGTGTCCGGGGGCTAGGGTCAGTCTGTTATATCTGGAGTATTTCTCCTGTCTTATCCGGTGTCCTGTGTGAATTTAAGTATGCTCTCTCTAATTCTTTCTTTCTTTCTTTCTTTCTTTCTTTCTTTCTTTCTTTCTCTCTCTCTCTCGGAGGACCAGAGCCCTATAACCTTGCCTCAGGACTACCTGGCCTGATGACTCCTTCCTGTCCCCAGTCCACCTGGCCATGCTGCTGCTCCAGTTTCAACTGTTCTGCCTGCGGATATGGAACCCAGACCTGTTCACCGGACGTGCTACCTGTCCCAGACCTGCTGTTTTCAACTCTCTAGAGACAGCAGGAACAGTAGAGATACTCTGAATGATTGGCTAAGAAAAGTCAACTGACATTTTTCCTGAGGTGCTGACCTGTTGCACCCTCGACAACCACTGTGATTATTATTATTTGATCCCGCTGGTCATCTATGAACATTTGAACATCTTGGCCATGTTCTGTTATAATCTCAACCCGGCACAGCCAGAGGAGGACTGGCCACCCCTCATAGCCTGGTTCCTCTCTAATTTTCTTCCTAGGTTCTGGCCTTTCTAGTGAGTTTTTCCTAGCCACCATGCTTCTACACCTGCATTGCTTGCTGTTTGGGGTTTTAGGCTGGGTTTCTGTACAGCACTTTGTGGCATCAGCTGACATAAGAAGGGCTTTATAAATACATTTGATTGATTGATTGAATCCCTGGCCAGTAAAACCTCATCACAATCTTGTCTCAGGTCTTATCAATACCAAGGTGCCATTTTGTGCTTTGCAGTTCACCATCTGGCCACACCTTAGTGAGAGGGCAGAGCCCGTTTATTTGTTCTGCCCTCACATATCTGCCATTTATCACTCGGCCCCCTTCTTTGCCACAGAATCTACCTCAAATACCCAATACCTCTGCACATCAACTCGGTCCTGGTACTCCCTGTATATATATATATATATATATATATATATATATATATATATATATATATATGTATCTATTCCTCTTGTGTTACATTTTTTAAAATATTATTATTTTTTAACTCTACGTTGTTGGGAAGGGCTTGATAACAAGCATTTCACGATTAAGTCTAAACCCGTTGTATTCGCCGCATGTGAAAAATTACATTTGATTTGATTTCACTTTCTACAACTGTCATTTGGTGCTGCAGTACACTTATAAACATAAAAACTATAGAGATAAAAGACTTCACAACACCATCCCAATGCTGTTTGATGCGCGGCCAACCTGTTGCATTGTGGGTAGGATCAAAGGAGGTCCAGAAAGCAGGATGGCCGCACTGGCACAGAATGAGCTTGGTTGCATCCCAACACAAAACAAACCAAATTAATGAATGAAGTAAACAAAAGCCTAATCAAATGAACCTTCTCATCAATCCCTGCCTCGATTTCCTCCGCTTTGTAAATGAGGAGTATGGATATTTCAATAGCGCACACAAATAAAGATAATTTAAGTATGGCATATGTGTCAGTGTTGATTAATTCATGACTGTGGCATCTAAAGGGATAATGCCTTAGTCTCTCACACTAAAGACCCAGGTGCTGTGGTATTGTGGTGAATATCAAAAGGGGATACAAAGACGAATGTTTCCCTCAGGTAAATCCAAGGGAAACTTTCTGAATATATCATTATACCGTATTCTGCAGACAGTAGCACGTTTGTATGAAGGTGTGGTTATTCACAGGCAAATTGTTATATGCTATGGAGGTACATTTGTGTCTTTTTGTCGAGAGCAAAACCTTTTTCTATTTTCAATCAAAAATAATTGTTCTGAAAGCAACTTTTTTCAGACACAAAGGAAGTCAAAGCAGACACCTACGAAGATGGCATCTCAGGTAAGCAGCACTGGGCTGTATTGACGTATCCTAAAAATGGCATCTGCTGCATTAGATTGAACGGTCATATCTCAGTTATTGTTTTCATATCTATAAAAAAAAAAGCTGTTTTCTTTACTTTCAGAGAGCGAGCTGACCAAGGGGTCAAACATGTAGATATTGCCAGATGTTCACTGTCCGAGGAACAGGCCGTGGAAGCTTTATTGCTGGCAAAAGTGTCTACAACCAGAGGTAATTAAACTGTTCTGTGTTATTTTTCTCCATCTTTGCCTGTCTTGTTGTACATGGAACCTGTCTCACATGTATTAATTAAAAAACCCTTAAGATGTCAGCAGCTAATTTTCAGATTTACACGACATAAACACAGCCATTTTCACTGGACTCTCTGTTGCTGCCAAGTCATGATTTCCCTGGGGGTTAGCCTTGCAATATCCAAGTGGTGAGACACATAGCCCTCTATATTTAAATGTTTCAGGTACACTCCGATAGGTGTCTGCGTCACATACAGTCTCTTCTATTCACATTATCTTCTATTGTTTGTCCTCATGTGTCTGTTTTTCAGCATAAAGTACTCTGTAGCCACTTAGTGTGGACACAAGGTGAGACCACACACACCAGTCTCTCTTCTTCACTTCATCCCTCTCCCCCTTCTCCCTAAATCCTCCTGGTTATATCAGCTGTTTTGGTGAACCCCTCCCGCATCTGAACTGGCAGACAATACGGACAGAGATGTAGTAGTCCCAGAGTTAATGATCCAAGGTCAGTTTTGCATTTCACCTCCTGATTTAAGATGACTGACCGTGTTAGAATAAAAAAAAACAAGGCTAAATCATGCTCTCTCGTCTGCAGGTATGCTTTGATGTGAGAGAGGAAGCCAGTCCCGTCATCGCCACCTCCCCCGCTCTTAAGATAACCTTGGGGCCAACTGGAGACCCACGGCTGGTTAGGAGACACTGCAATTTTGATGAACTGAGAGAATATTAGGGTAGCACTGTAATTGATGAATCATATGCTGTCTGCTGCTGTTCTCACCTCTTTCCCTTTCTGTCTTCAACACCTCTCTCACCACCTCGTCTTTCTTCCTCGTTTTATAATGCACAACATATGTGCATTGAAGTACAGATTGAACTTATATTTATAATATTATTATATTTATAATATTATTTTCATAATTATAATGCATTTATAACACCTGGATAATGAACTTCTTTCAATAAAGCATTTCACATTCTCCACTGGTTGAAATTAAGTATCTCATTGAAATACTATCCTGTGTCCTCAGATTAATGCAGATGAAGGGAGTTAGATTTGCATAGTTTATTTTCTTCTGTATATGTGAATTACAAATCAATAATGTTTCTAGTCTATTGCATAGTTACAATGTGTAATCATTGATGTACCAGGATTAGGAGTGGTAAACACTATTGAAGTGTATAATTGTAATACATACATGCAGACACAGCATCATTCAAATAATGGATTTTGATATGACTGAAAAAGAATGTCTCAAAGATTCATACCTGAACCACACCTTTATTTGCCAAGGAAGAGTACTTGATCAGTGAATATATTCAATGTACAGGCTACAATGTGGGAATCTCATGCATGGTAGGACTTGCATCCTTGGCACAATACAGTTATTATATTCTACTCTATCCAAAGGCTTCATTAATGCCATTCAGACTTGAAGTTGATACAACAACTATGATAGCTGAGGTTCATAGATTGTTATGAATATCAGTTCAGAACCTAACGTTTTAGGTGCTCTTCATACACAGATCGGCTACATACTGTAGCTAGCTGCACATCCATAGGCATACAGTTATTTTGATCCTCCACTACACAATAAGCAAGCAAATAGTTAGCTAGCTATGTTACTTCAGCTGCATTTCAAGGCAAGCTTACACAATTGTACATTCAATTTGCAGTAAATGGTTTAGCTAGCTAGATTCTTTACATCTACTGTTTCACAAGACGACAAGCCTGGTTTGCTGGTTTTCTCAGGAGTCCCTATAACATTAAAAAACACGAATTACAAATTAATTATCCTAACACTAACTAGCTGGCTAATAACTTGCTAAATAGCGATTTTTGTAAATTAACTTTATGACAAAAAAATATGCACAAACGTATGTCTCTACATTAACTAACATATTTCTCTCAATTGTACATTTTTTGCTTGACTCATTATGACGTTATAACTTACATCTGGTTCCACTGTAATATTTTGTCAGGCATCTTTGTTTAAGAACGCCAAGGGTTGGGTGGCTCGCGTCAAAATTCGCCATTGAAACCACTCGATATGATTGGTCATATAAAAACCTTGGGACCCAAATGCATAACGAGTGCTCTAACTCCCCCTTGTGGTGGTCTGGAGCCACGAATCCGTGACGCTGGGTACCTCTAAGTCCCGTGGTGCAAGCTCGCAACTTTTAAAGGAGGAACCACTGTAGGTCTTCCAACACTTGTTGTGGCCACAGTGTCAAAAAACGTATGCCGCTCCCAATGCCAACCCATTCATCACAACTAACTGAGTGTGTGTTCCATATTTAGTGGATGTGCTTTACTGGCAGTATAACAAGACAAGTGGGAGGTGATTTATATGAATAGCAAAACCCCTACAAAACAAGCTGGCTATGGCCGGGTGGAGATGATATAAAATGCATTAAGAGATCAGCAATAAATCATTCTGGACTCCCAGAAAAAGGGGTAAAGCCTATAACTGGTGAGATGGGGTAGTGTGTGTGTGTGTGTACAGTATGTGTGTGTGTGTGTGTGTGTGTGTGTGCGTGTGTGTGTGTGTGTGTGTGTGTGTGTGTGTGTGTGTGTGTGTGTGTGTGTGTGTGTGTGTGTGTGTACAGTATGTGTGTGTGTGTGTGTGTGTGTGTGTGTGTGTGTGTGTGTGTGTGTGTGTGTGTGTGTGTGTGTGTGTGTGTGTGTGTGTGTGTGTGTGCGTGCGTGTGTGTGTGTGTGTGTGTGTACAGTATGTGTGTGTGTGTGTGTGTGTGTGTGTGTGTGTGTGTGTGTGTGTGTGTGTGCGTGTGTGCGTGTGTGCGTGTGCGTGTGTGTGTGAGAAAAGAGAAACCACTTTCTCTTCTATCACTCTATCGTGGCAGCTCAGACCTGAAGACCACAGCTCAGACCTGAAGACACACTGCGTCATCTCTCTTGTCCTCTGTTTATACCAAATGGGAGAGGGAGAGGAGTACATACTGTATGCGTGGTGGAAGAAGACTGAGAGGAAGATCAAGAGCTGTAGTCTTAGATTAGATTAGGGCTACTATAATTGATCATGTAATAAATCATGGTCTATCAATGAGAGAGGCTGGTCTGTGTCACGACTTCCGCCGAAGTCGGCCCCTCTCCTTGTTCAGGCGGCGATCGACGTCACCGGCTTTCGAGCCATCGCCGCTCCATTTTTCATATGTCCATTTGTCTTGTCTTGTTCCATACACACCTGGTTTTCATTTCCCCAATCAATCTACTTGTATTTAACCCTCTGTTTCCCATCATGTATTTGTGTGGAATTGTTTCATGTTATGTGGTGTTTGATTTATGCGCTTGACTTTTATTTATGTTCCGTGTTTTGAGCGCGTTTGATCATTGTAGTGCTCTCGTTTTGGAACGGAAAATAAATGTGCGCCTGTAAACTATACTCTGCTCTCCTGCACCTGACTTCCCCTCCAGTACACGCCATAACAGTCTGAGAGTGCAGCCAAATCTGCAACGCTCAACAGTGGTATCTATTGTGAGCAACAGGTAAGATATCTATTGTGAACAGCAGGTAAGATGTGCATTCTGCAAGGGCATCTGACTGAACTGCACGTTACAGAAGTAAATTGAGCAAAGCCTCCAAACCCACTTGTGTGTAATTGTTTTTGTATTTCTGTTTAGGACCCAACGGTTACCTCCCACAGGCGGGAGAGGTAGGAATTTCACTGCTGTGCAGGAAACTGCAATCGTTGACATGGTCATCAGAAACAATGGCATAAAACTCACAGAGATTGTTGGCAGACAACATCACATTTGGAAATATTCACAATGTAAGCATAACTATTTCTAGAGTCCTGAAACAACATCAAATCAGGATGAATGTCACGACTTCAACCGAGGCAGGCTCTCCTTCCCGTTCGGGTGGCGCTCGGCGGTCGTCGTCACCGGCCTACTAGCTGCCACTGACTCTTTTTCCTCCCCCTCCTTATGTGTTTATTTGTATCACCTGGGTTTAGGTAATTGGCAATTAGTGTGGCTTTATTAGTCAGCCAGCCCGTACGCTTCTTTGTGCGGGATTGTTCGTCTGTTGCTTGTGTGTTTGTAGACAGGTGTTTATGACACCCAGTAAGTCCGTGTTGGACATTTTGGTTTGCCGGTTGGGCATTAAAGATCACCGTATTGAAGCTCTGCTGTTCCTGCGTCTGATTTCACCCCCTCCCCCCCCGACACCCAGGTCATTAAAATGAAGCAGTTGTACACTGTCCCCTTTGAGAGGAACTCTGAACGAGTCAAGCAACTCAGGAACCAATAAGTCCAGGTAAGATGACTATAAAATACAGAACTGGTTTTGAACAAAACCAAACAGGGCAGAGGCACACACTGGCATGTTTTTAGGTATAATGTAAACTACCGTAATAGACTAACTCTTATGTTGCCTGTGGATTTATTTTAGAGAGTCATGGAGATTGAAGCCAGGCAAACACCCCACATATTCCTCTTTGTGGATGAGACTGGTTTCAACCTGGCCAAAACACGGCGAGGAAAGAATGTGATTGGGAAAACAGCCACAGTGGATATCCCGGACTAGAGGGGTGTCAACATCACAATGTGTGCAGCAATATCCTCTGATGTATTGCTTTTACACAAACCGCTAATTGGGCCGAGCGTCTCATTTCATTCCTGGATGACCTCTATGGAAGGGTTGTGTCAGGTGAGGAAAGGGTTGCAGGGAGGTGAAATGGGCCAACGTTTGCAATTGTATGGGGCAATGTGGCATTTCACCACTCCCGTGCAGTCACAGAGCGGTATGCCAGGATGGTGTCACTTTTTTCCATACAGGATGGCCGGTATGGAATTACCTACTGTTTTCATTATGGTGAAATGTCATCACACGTAATGTCAAATCATAAGTTCACGTTCAAGTTTGACTTGTCACATGCACAAGTATAGTGAAATACTTAACGTGCAAGCCCTACCCAACAGGACAATATTCAATATCAACAAAAGAAAAAATAAATCAAAATAATAATACAGGAGGAATCAGAAATTTGAAAAGAAGCTACAGTTGAGGTGGGAAGTTTACATACACTTAGGTTGGAGTCATTAAAACACGTATTTCAACCACACCACAAATTTCTTGTCAACAAGCTACAGTTTTGGCAAGTCGGTTAGGACATCTACTTTGTGCATGACACAAGTCATCTTTCCAACAATTGTTTACAGACAGATTATTTCACTTATAATTCACTGTCTCACAATTCCAGTGGGTCAGAAGTTTACATACACTAAGTTGACTGTGCCTTTAAACAGCTTGGAAAATTCCTGAAAATGATGTCATCGATTTAGAAGCTTCTGATAGGCTAATTGACATCATTTGAGTCAATTGGAGGTGTACCTGTGGATGTATTTCAAGACCTACCTTCAAACTCAGTGCCTCTTTGCTTGACATCATGGAAAACTCCAAAGAAATCAGCTAAGACCTGAATTGTAGACCTCCATAAGTCTGGTTCATCCTTGGGAGCAATTTCCAAATGCCTGAAGGTACCACGTTCATCTGTACAAACAATAGTATGCCAGTATAAACACCAAGGCACCACGCAGCCGTCATACCGCTCAGGAAGGAGACGCGTTCTGTCTCCTAGAGATGAACGTACTTTGGTGCGAAAGTGCAAATCAATCTCAGAACAACAGCAAAGGACCTTGTGAAGATGCTGGAGGAAACAGGTACAAAAGTATCTATATCCACAGTAAAACGAGTCTTATATCGGCATAACCTGAAAGGCCGCTCAGCAAGGAAGAAGCCACTGCTCCAAAACCGTCATAAAAAAGCCAGACAATAGTTTGCATCTGCACATGGGGACAAATATCGTACTTTTTGGAGAAATGTCCTCTGGTCTGATGAAACAAAAATAGAACTGTTTGGCCATAATGACCATTGTTCTGTTTGGAGAAAAAAGGGGGAGACTTGCAAGCCGAAGGACACCATCCCAACCGTGAAGCACAGGGTGGCAGCATCATGTTGTGAGGGTGCTTTGCTGCAGGAGGGGCTGGTGCACTTCACAAAATAGATGGCATCATGAGGATGGAACATTATGTGGATATATTGAAGCAACATCTCAAGACGTCAGTCAGGAAGTTAAAGCTTGGTCGCAAATGGGTCTTCCAAATGGACAATGAACCCAAGCATACTTCCAAAGT
This sequence comes from Salvelinus fontinalis, assembly GCF_029448725.1. Classification (NCBI taxonomy): domain Eukaryota; kingdom Metazoa; phylum Chordata; class Actinopteri; order Salmoniformes; family Salmonidae; genus Salvelinus; species Salvelinus fontinalis. The sequence goes on along the minus strand of NC_074684.1, from coordinate 5,089,419 downwards.
TGTGGCAAAATGGCTTAAGGACAACAAAGTCAAGGTATTGTGGGCAGAACTGAAAAAGCGTGTGAGAGCAAGGAGGCCTACAAACCTGACTCAGTTACACCAGCTCTGTCAGGAGGAACGGGCCAAAATTCACCCAACTTATTGTGGGAAGCTTGTGGAAGGCTACTCAAAACATTTGACCCAAGTTGAACAATTTAAAGGCAATGCTACAAAATATCAATTGAGTGTATGCAAACTTCTGACCCACTGGGAATGCGATGAAAGAAATAATAGCTGAAATAAATTGTTCTCTCTACTATTATTCCAAACATTTCACATTCTTAAAATGAAGTGGTGATCCTAACTGACCCAAGACAGGGAATTTTTACTCTGATTCAATGTCAGGAATTGTGAAAAACTGAGTTTAAATGTATATGTAACTTCTGACTTCAACTCTATATACAGGGTCAGTGCTAGTACCACATGTACAATGTGCAGGGATACTGGAGTATTAAGGCAGATATGTACATGTAGGCAGGGATCAGGAGAAAGTGACTGGTAACAGGATCAATAATAATAATAATAATAATAGTAAATAGTAAATAGCATGGTGGTGAGTGTGTGTAAGTGTGAGGGTGTTAGTGTGTGGGTGTTAGTGTTAGTGTGTGGGTGTTAGTGTGAGCATGTTAGTGTGTTAGTGTGTGGGTGTGTGTGTGTGTGCAAGAGTGTCAGTGTAGGCGGATATACATGTAAACAGGGCTGAAGAGTGACTGGTAGCAGGAATATATAAATACTTATGGTAATAGACTAACAGTAATTGCAATCAATAATCAATGAACAGCAGCGTATTGGTAGTAATAAATCAAATGAATAATAATTTTAACCTGCAGTGTAGGTGTGAGGGGGAAAAGTAGTTATTGGAGTCTGTTTGTCTGAGCCTTGATGCACCGGTATTGCCTGCCGGACGGGAGCATGGGAGAACAGTCCTCCCTCCAAGGAGCACCAACAGGTTAATACAATGGCATCAATGCCCGCTGACATCATCAGTGCTTCCATGAGGTCATCATTGTTCACCCAGTACTGTAGTGTCCCCTGTCCCCTCCGTGTGTTTCCATGAGTGACTGACAGGTCTTGCTCTTTGTTACCACAGTAATTAGGGGCCCTCGTCTAGCATCAAGGACAGGTGTGTGTATACTGTACCTGTGGACAGGTACTGTACAGCACAGTGGAAACTGAGTCTGTGTCTGTGTTTCTAGACTGCAAGTGTGGAATGGATACAGTGTGTGTGTGTGTGTGTGTGTGTGTGTGTGTGTGTGTGTGTGTGTGTGTGTGTGTGTGTGTGTGTGTGTGTGTGTGTGTGTGTGTGTGTGTGTGTGTGTGTGTGTGTGTGTGTGTGTGTGTGTGTGTGTGTGTGTGTGAAAATAATACAGTTCCTCCTTAGTCTGTGTCTTCCTTACAGGACACATACAGTATGTACAGTTATTTCCACTTTAGTTTATTTGGTACATATTTTCTTAACTGTATTTCTTGAACTGCGTTGTTGGTTAATGGCATTAGTAAGCGTTTCACAGTAAGATCTACACCTGCTGTATTCGGCGCATGTGACAGATACAATTTGATT